>NW_027672296.1:0-72000 GCF_964165515.1 Mesoplodon bidens | reverse complement strand
GGGGAATCATCTCCCATACAGCCAGCAGCCCCGCCCGCCCACGCAAGGAGCATCCTCATTGCAAAGCTGGGAGACCGTGCCGAGGCCTCTGTGAGTAAACGTGAGCTGAGCCCCAGGCCAGATGCTGCTGAACTGTTCCCACCCTTCCCAGGTGAAACACCTGAATATGTACAAGGGCTTGAAAGCCTAGAGGAAGGGCCGTGGAGCCACACCAGCGACAGCACGCAGGCCAACTTGGTGCCTGCAGGTCAGCCAGGATGGTACTGGCCACGGGCGCTCTTCTGGAAGCTTTCTATTGCCCTGCCTGAGATACCCCTCCTGTCCCGGCCCCCACTCCTTTTTTTCCTTCCTCACCTCAGCCCGGAGAGATATTCCAGTGGAAGTTATGGGTGACACATCCTCTTCTTTACAGGTGGCAGCCTGGCAACTCCTGCCGAAAGTCCAGCAAAGCCCCACTCACACCGGGCCACCCCCAAAGCCGTGGACCCTCACACCCTCCCACCAGCATAGCCCCGAGACTGCTGACGGGGCAGAGAATATGGAGTAAGGCACAGCTGCAGGGGCTATTGCTGCCTGGAGTGCTGTTTATATTGACCTCAACCCAGGCACACCTGGGGAGGGCTTGCCGGCAGGGTCAGGCTGCCCAGGTCAGCTAATCCTCAGCCCTCAGGGAATCACATTGCAGAATATGGACCTCGCTAAGACAGAATATTCGCCAAGGAAAAAAAGGACACAATGCCATTTGCAGCACCGTAGATGAGTCTCGAGGTAATCAAGGGACTTGGAGTAAGCCAGAAAGTGAAAGACACATATCATATCATATCACTTATAGGTGTTACCTATAAATTGATACCAGGGCAGATATTTCCACGGAGAAGGGCAATCACAGATTCATTAAACAAACATATGGTTCACCAAAGGAAAGGTGTGAGGATTGAATTTTCATTACGATATTGGGGTTAACAGACAGATACAAACACAGTAGACGTATATAATCACCAAAGACCTACGGAGTACCAAGAGAAGACTACTCAACATTCTGTCATAACGTACATGGGAAAAGGATCCCAGGAAGAACAGACATATGTATATGTGTAAAAGAACCACCTCTTCCACACCTACAACAACCTAAACGTTGTACTCAAACTTGCTGTAATAAAAAATAAAAAATTAAATTAAAAACACGAACAAGAAGTAGTGAGACAAACTTGAGGGGCTTTCTCCTGGCACATTCCGTTCTACATTCCAATCTCGAACACGACTTCCATTGAGGCTCTGCTGCCCTAGTAACCAGATTTGTTAAGGGAGAACTGCTGCCACCTTGTGGCCGTTTCACACAACTGCAGGTTTAATGCCAGCGCTAAAGGTCAGTGGATATTCCAAATCATTACAGGCCTGTAAATGACACCTGCCCTGAAAACAAATCCTGGGGTCATATATCGACCAAAAAATTCAAAAGACGTCCATATTTCAAAACGACAGTTTCAAGAGGCATATTTCACGCACATTAGTGTTCTGATTCTTTTGATTTCTTTCCTTCTTTGTTAAAAAAATACGGGAATGGAAAAAGGCAACCCTCAGAATGGGCGAAAACGTTCACAAACGAATCAATGGACAAAGGTTTAATCTCCAATATATATAAACAGCTCATGCAGCTTAATATTAATAAAACAAACAACCCAATACAAAAATGGGCAGAAGATCTAAAGAGACGTTTCTTCAAAGAAGACACAGAGATGGCCAAGACGCACATGAAAAGCTGCTCAACATCACTAATTATTAGAGAAATGCAAATCAAAACTACAATGAGGTAAGACCTCACACCTGTTAGAATCGGCATCATCAGATAATCTACAAACAACAAACTCTGGGGAGGGTGTGGACAAAAGGAACCCTCTTCCGCTATTGGTGGGAATGTAAATTGATACAGTCACTATGGAGAACAGTATGGAGGTTCCTTTAAAAAACTAAAAAGAGAATTACCATAGGATCCAGCAATCCCACTTCTGGGCATATACCCAGAGAAAACTATAAATCACAGAGACACATTCACCACAATGTTCATTGCAGCACTATTTACAATAGCCAGGTTATGGAAGCAACATAAATGCCCACAGACAGACGAATGGAAAAAGATGTGGTACATATATAAAATGGAATATTACTCAGCCATAAAAACGAATGAAACTGGGTCATTTGTAGAGAAGATGATGGATCTAGAGACTGTCATACAGAGTCAAGTAAGCCAGAAAGAGAAAAACAAATATTGTATATTAATGCCTATATGTGGAACCTAGAAAAATGGTAGAGATGAACTGGTTTGCCGGGCAGAAATAGAGACACAGAGGTAGAGAACAAACGTATGGACACAAAGTGGGGGAAGCCATGGGGTGGTGGTGGTGGGATGAGTTGGGAGATTAGGATTGACCTGTATACATGTCTATGCATAAAATAGATAACTAATAATAACCTACTGTATAAAAAAGAACTAAAATTAAATTTCAAAATTTTAAAAAATAAAATGTAAAAATAAAACAGAAATAAAGTTCTTCCATTCACACTGATGTATTTATACGAATGAATTATTTCCATGCTTATATCTATAAATACATAAATGAGGAATAAAATCTAACTTGAACCAAAAAAGAAAAAAAAACTGAACCTAAGAATTATACAGAGGAAAACACTACCAAGGCACTTGCTCCAGTGGTAAACAATTCTGAAATTGGTCAGAGGTGGGGAATCATCTCCCATACAGCCAGCAGCCCCGCCCGCCCACGCAAGGAGCATCCTCATTGCAAAGCTGGGAGACCGTGCCGAGGCCTCTGTGAGTAAACGTGAGCTGAGCCCCAGGCCAGATGCTGCTGAACTGTTCCCACCCTTCCCAGGTGAAACACCTGAATATGTACAAGGGCTTGAAAGCCTAGAGGAAGGGCCGTGGAGCCACACCAGCGACAGCACGCAGGCCAACTTGGTGCCTGCAGGTCAGCCAGGATGGTACTGGCCACGGGCGCTCTTCTGGAAGCTTTCTATTGCCCTGCCTGAGATACCCCTCCTGTCCCGGCCCCCACTCCTTTTTTTCCTTCCTCACCTCAGCCCGGAGAGATATTCCAGTGGAAGTTATGGGTGACACATCCTCTTCTTTACAGGTGGCAGCCTGGCAACTCCTGCCAAAAGTCCAGCAAAGCCCCACTCACACCGGGCCACCCACAAAGCCGTGGACCCTCACACCCTCCCACCAGCATAGCCCCGAGACTGCTGACGGGGCAGAGAATATGGAGTAAGGCACAGCTGCAGGGGCTATTGCTGCCTGGAGTGCTGTTTATATTGACCTCAACCCAGGCACACCTGGGGAGGGCTTGCCGGCAGGGTCAGGCTGCCCAGGTCAGCTAATCCTCAGCCCTCAGGGAATCACATTGCAGAATATGGACCTCGCTAAGACAGAATATTCGCCAAGGAAAAAAAGGACACAATGCCATTTGCAGCACCGTAGATGAGTCTCGAGGTAATCACGTGACTTGGAGTAAGCCAGAAAGTGAAAGACACATATCATATCATATCACTTATAGGTGTTACCTATAAATTGATACCAGGGCAGATATTTCCACGGAGAAGGGCAATCACAGATTCATTAAACAAACTTATGGTTCACCAAAGGAAAGGTGTGAGGATTGAATTCATTACGATATTGGGGTTAACAGACAGATACAAACACAGTAGACGTATATAATCACCAAAGACCTACGGAGTACCAAGAGAAGACTACTCAACATTCTGTCATAACGTACATGGGAAAAGGATCCCAGGAAGAACAGACATATGTATATGTGTAAAAGAACCACCTCTTCCACACCTACAACAAGCTAAACGTTGTACTCAAACTTGCTGTAATAAAAAATAAAAAATTAAATTAAGAACACGAACAAGAAGTAGTGAGACAAACTTGAGGGGCTTTCTCCTGGCACATTCCGTTCTACATTCCAATCTAGAACACGACTTCCATTGAGTCTCTGCTGCCCTAGTAACCAGAATTGGTAAGGGAGAACTGCTGCCACCTTGTGGCCGTTTCACACAACTGCAGGTTTAATGCCAGCGCTAATGGTCAGTGGATATTCCAAATCATTACAGGCCTGTAAATGACACCTGCCCTGAAAACAAATCCTGGGGTCATATATCGACCAAAAAATTCAAAAGACGTCCATATTTCAAAACGACAGTTTCAAGAGGCATATTTCACGCACATTAGTGTTCTGCTTCTTTTGCTTTCTTTCCTTCTTTGTTAAAAAAAAACGGGAATGGAAAAAGGCAACCCTCAGAATGGGCGAAAACGTTCACAAACGAATCAATGGACAAAGGTTTAATCTCCAATATATATAAACAGCTCATGCAGCTTAATATTAATAAAACAAACAACCCAATACAAAAATGGGCAGAAGATCTAAAGAGACGTTTCTTCAAAGAAGACACAGAGATGGCCAAGACGCACATGAAAAGCTGCTCAACATCACTAATTATTAGAGAAATGCAAATCAAAACTACAATGAGGTAAGACCTCACACCTGTTAGAATCGGCATCATCAGATAATCTACAAACAACAAATTCTGGGGAGGGTGTGGACAAAAGGAACCCTCTTCCGCTATTGGTGGGAATGTAAATTGATACAGTCACTATGGAGAACAGTATGGAGGTTCCTTTAAAAAAGTAAAAAGAGAATTACCATAGGATCCAGCAATCCCACTTCTGGGCATATACCCAGAGAAAACCATAAATCACAGAGACACATTCACCACAATGTTCATTGCAGCACTATTTACAATAGCCAGGTTATGGAAGCAACATAAATGCCCACAGACAGACGAATGGAAAAAGATGTGGTACATATATAAAATGGAATATTACTCAGCCATAAAAAGGAATGAAACTGGGTCATTTGTAGAGAAGTTGATGGATCTAGAGACTGTCATACAGAGTCAAGTAAGCCAGAAAGAGAAAAACAAATATTGTATATTAATGCCTATATGTGGAACCTAGAAAAATGGTAGAGATGAACTGGTTTGCAGGGCAGAAATAGAGACACAGAGGTAGAGAACAAACGTATGGACACAAAGTGGGGGAAGCCATGGGGTGGTGGTGGTGGGATGAGTTGGGAGATTAGGATTGACCTGTATACATGTCTATGCATAAAATAGATAACTAATAATAACCTACTGTATAAAAAAATAACTAAAATTAAATTTCAAAATTTTAAAAAATAAAATGTAAAAATAAAACAGAAATAAAGTTCTTCCATTCACACTGATGTATTTATACGAATGAATTATTTCCATGCTTATATCTATAAATACATAAATGAGGAATAAAATCTAACTTGAACCAAAAAAGAAAAAAAAACTGAACCTAAGAATTATACAGAGGAAAACACTACCAAGGCACTTGCTCCAGTGGTAAACAATTCTGAAATTGGTCAGAGGTAGGGAATCATCTCCCATACAGCCAGCAGCCCCGCCCGCCCACGCAAGGAGCATCCTCATTGCAAAGCTGGGAGACCGTGCCGAGGCCTCTGTGAGTAAACGTGAGCTGAGCCCCAGGCCAGATGCTGCTGAACTGTTCCCACCCTTCCCAGGTGAAACACCTGAATAGGTACAAGAGCTTGAAAGCCTAGAGGAAGGGCCGTGGAGCCACACCAGCGACAGCACGCAGGCCAACTTGGTGCCTGCAGGTCAGCCAGGATGGTACTGGCCACGGGCGCTCTTCTGGAAGCTTTCTATTGCCCTGCCTGAGATACACCTCCTGTCCCGGCCCCCACTCCTTTTTTTCCTTCCTCACCTCAGCCCGGAGAGATATTCCAGTGGAAGTTATGGGTGACACATCCTCTTCTTTACAGGTGGCAGCCTGGCAACTCCTGCCGAAAGTCCAGCAGAGCCCCACTCACACCGGGCCACACACAAAGCCGTGGACCCTCACACCCTCCCACCAGCACAGCCCCGAGACTGCTGACGGGGCAGAGAATATGGAGTAAGGCACAGCTGCAGGGGCTATTGCTGCCTGGAGTGCTGTTTATATTGACCTCAACCCAGGCACACCTGGGGAGGGCTTGCCGGCAGGGTCAGGCTGCCCAGGTCAGCTAATCCTCAGCCCTCAGGGAATCACATTGCAGAATATGGACCTCGCTAAGACAGAATATTTGCCAAGGAAAAAAAGGACACAATGCAATTTGCAGCACCGTAGATGAGTCTCGAGGTAATCACGTGACTTGGAGTAAGCCAGAAAGTGAAAGACACATATCATATCATATCACTTATAGGTGTTACCTATAAATTGATACCAGGGCAGATATTTCCACGGAGAAGGGCAATCACAGATTCATTAAACAAACTTATGGTTCACCAAAGGAAAGGTGTGAGGATTGAATTCATTACGATATTGGGGTTAACAGACAGATACAAACACAGTAGACGTATATAATCACCAAAGACCTACGGAGTACCAAGAGAAGACTACTCAACATTCTGTCATAACGTACATGGGAAAAGGATCCCAGGAAGAACAGACATATGTATATGTGTAAAAGAACCACCTCTTGCACACCTACAACAAGCTAAACGTTGTACTCAAACTTGCTGAAATAAAAAATAAAAAATTAAATTAAAAACACGAACAAGAAGTAGTGAGACAAACTTGAGGGGCTTTCTCCTGGCACATTCCGTTCTACATTCCAATCTCGAACACGACTTCCATTGAGGCTCTGCTGCCCTAGTAACCAGATTTGGTAAGGGAGAACTGCTGCCACCTTGTGGCCGTTTCACACAACTGCAGGTTTAATGCCAGCGCTAATGGTCAGTGGATATTCCAAATCATTACAGGCCTGTAAATGACACCTGCCCTGAAAACAAATCCTGGGGTCATATATCGACCAAAAAATTCAAAAGACGTCCATATTTCAAAACGACAGTTTCAAGAGGCATATTTCACGCACATTAGTGTTCTGCTTCTTTTGCTTTCTTTCCTTCTTTGTTAAAAAAAAACGGGAATGGAAAAAGGCAACCCTCAGAATGGGCGAAAACGTTCACAAACGAATCAATGGACAAAGGTTTAATCTCCAGTATATATAAACAGCTCATGCAGCTTAATATTAATAAAACAAACAACCCAATACAAAAATGGGCAGAAGATCTAAAGAGACGTTTCTTCAAAGAAGACACAGAGATGGCCAAGACGCACATGAAAAGCTGCTCAACATCACTAATTATTAGAGAAATGCAAATCAAAACTACAATGAGGTAAGACCTCACACCTGTTAGAATCGGCATCATCAGATAATCTACAAACAACAAATTCTGGGGAGGGTGTGGACAAAAGGAACCCTCTTCCGCTATTGGTGGGAATGTAAATTGATACAGTCACTATGGAGAACAGTATGGAGGTTCCTTTAAAAAACTAAAAAGAGAATTACCATAGGATCCAGCAATCCCACTTCTGGGCATATACCAAGAGAAAACCATAAATCACAGAGAGACATTCACCACAATGTTCATTGCAGCACTATTTACAATAGCCAGGTTATGGAAGCAACATAAATGCCCACAGACAGACGAATGGATAAAGATGTGGTACATATATAAAATGGAATATTACTCAGCCATAAAAAGGAATGAAACTGGGTCATTTGTAGAGAAGTTGATGGATCTAGAGACTGTCATACAGAGTCAAGTAAGTCAGAAAGAGAAAAACAAATATTGTATATTAATGCCTATATGTGGAACCTAGAAAAATGGTAGAGATGAACTGGTTTGCAGGGCAGAAATAGAGACACAGAGGTAGAGAACAAACGTATGGACACAAAGTGGGGGAAGCCATGGGGTGGTGGTGGTGGGATGACTTGGGAGATTAGGATTGACCTGTATACATGTCTATGCATAAAATAGATAACTAATAATAACCTACTGTATAAAAAAATAACTAAAATTAAATTTCAAAATTTTAAAAAATAAAATGTAAAAATAAAACAGAAAAAAAGTTCTTCCATTCACACTGATGTATTTATACGAATGAATTATTTCCATGCTTATATCTATAAATACATAAATGAGGAATAAAATCTAACTTGAACCAAAAAAGAAAAAAAAACTGAACCTAAGAATTATACAGAGGAAAACACTACGAAGGCACTTGCTCCAGTGGTAAACAATTCGGAAATTGGTCAGAGGTGGGGAATCATCTCCCATACAGCCAGCAGCCCCGCCCGCCCACGCAAGGAGCATCCTCATTGCAAAGCTGGGAGACCGTGCCGAGGCCTCTGTGAGTAAACGTGAGTTGAGCCCCAGGCCAGATGCTGCTGAACTGTTCCCACCCTTCCCAGGTGAAACACCTGAATATGTACAAGGGCTTGAAAGCCTAGAGGAAGGGCCGTGGAGCCACACCAGCGACAGCACGCAGGCCAACTTGGTGCCTGCAGGTCAGCCAGGATGGTACTGCCACGGGCGCTCTTCTGGAAGCTTTCTATTGCCCTGCCTGAGATACCCCTCCTGTCCCGGCCCCCACTCCATTTTTTCCTTCCTCACCTCAGCCCGGAGAGATATTCCAGTGGAAGTTATGGGTGACACATCCTCTTCTTTACAGGTGGCAGCCTGGCAACTCCTGCCGAAAGTCCAGCAGAGCCCCACTCACACCGGGCCACCCACAAAGCCGTGGACCCTCACACCCTCCCACCAGCACAGCCCCGAGACTGCTGACGGGGCAGAGGATATGGAGTCAGGCACAGCTGCAGGGACTATTGCTGCCTGGAGTGCTGTTTATATTGACCACAACCCAGGCACACCTGGGGAGGGCTTGCCGGCAGGGTCAGGCTGCCCAGGTCAGCTAATGCTCAGCCCTCAGGGAATCACATTGCAGAATATGGACCTCGCTAAGACAGAATATTCGCCAAGGAAAAAAAGGACACAATGCCATTTGCAGCACCGTAGATGAGTCTCGAGGTAATCACGTGACTTGGAGTAAGTCAGAAAGTGAAAGACACATATCATATCATAGCACTTATAGGTGTTACCTATAAATTGATACCAGGGCAGATATTTCCACGGAGAAGGGCAATCACAGATTCATTAAACAAACCTATGGTTCACCAAAGGAAAGGTGTGAGGATTGAATTCATTACGATATTGTGGTTAACAGACATATACAAACACAGTAGACGTATATAATCACCAAAGACCTACGGAGTACCAAGAGAAGACTACTCAACATTCTGTCATAACGTACATGGGAAAAGGATCCCAGGAAGAACAGACATATGTATATGTGTAAAAGAACCACCTCTTGCACACCTACAACAAGCTAAACGTTGTACTCAAAGTTGCTGTAATAAAAAATAAAAAATTAAATTAAGAACACGAACAAGAAGTAGTGAGACAAAATTGAGGGGCTTTCTCCTGGCACATTCCGTTCTACATTCCAATCTAGAACACGACTTCCATTGAGTCTCTGCTGCCCTAGTAACCAGAATTGGTAAGGGAGAACTGCTGCCACCTTGTGGCCGTTTCACACAACTGCAGGTTTAATGCCAGCGCTAATGGTCAGTGGATATTCCAAATCATTACAGGCCTGTAAATGACACCTGCCCTGAAAACAAATCCTGGGGTCATATATCGACCAAAAAATTCAAAAGACGTCCATATTTCAAAACGACAGTTTCAAGAGGCATATTACACGCATATTAGTGTTCTGCTTCTTTTGCTTTCTTTCTTTCTTTGTTAAAAAAAACGGGAATGGAGGAAGGCAACCCTCAGAATGGGCGAAAACGTTCACAAACGAATCAATAGACAAAGGTTTAATCTCCAATATATATAAACAGCTCATGCAGCTTAATATTAATAAAACAAACAACCCAATACAAAAATGGGCAGAAGATCTAAAGAGACGTTTCTTCAAAGAAGACACAGAGATGGCCAAGACGCACATGAAAAGCTGCTCAACATCACTAATTATTAGAGAAATGCAAATCAAAACTACAATGAGGTAAGACCTCACACCTGTTAGAATCGGCATCATCAGATAATCTACAAACAACAAACTCTGGGGAGGGTGTGGACAAATGGAACCCTCTTCCGCTATTGGTGGGAATGTAAATTGATACAGTCACTATGGAGAACAGTATGGAGTTTCCTTTAAAAAACTAAAAAGAGAATTACCATAGGATCCAGCAATCCCACTTCTGGGTATATACCAAGAGAAAACCATAAATCACAGAGACACATTCACCACAATGTTCATTGCAGCACTATTTACAATAGCCAGGTTATGGAAGCAACATAAATGCCCACAGACAGACGAATGGAAAAAGATGTGGTACATATATAAAATGGAATATTACTCAGCCATAAAAACGAATGAAACTGGGTCATTTGTAGAGAAGATGATGGATCTAGAGACTGTCATACAGAGTCAAGTAAGCCAGAAAGAGAAAAACAAATATTGTATATTAATGCCTATATGTGGAACCTAGAAAAATGGTAGAGATGAACTGGTTTGCCGGGCAGAAATAGAGACACAGAGGTAGAGAACAAACGTATGGACACAAAGTGGGGGAAGCCATGGGGTGGTGGTGGTGGGATGAGTTGGGAGATTAGGATTGACCTGTATACATGTCTATGCATAAAATAGATAACTAATAATAACCTACTGTATAAAAAATAACTAAAATTAAATTTCAAAATTTTAAAAAATAAAATGTAAAAATAAAACAGAAATAAAGTTCTTCCATTCACACTGATGTATTTATACGAATGAATTATTTCCATGCTTATATCTATAAATACATAAATGAGGAATAAAATCTAACTTGAACCAAAAAAGAAAAAAAAACTGAACCTAAGAATTATACAGAGGAAAACACTACGAAGGCACTTGCTCCAGTGGTAAACAATTCTGAAATTGGTCAGAGGAGGGGAATCATCTCCCATACAGCCAGCAGCCCCGCCCGCCCACGCAAGGAGCATCCTCATTGCAAAGCTGGGAGACCGTGCCGAGGCCTCTGTGAGTAAACGTGAGCTGAGCCCCAGGCCAGATGCTGCTGAACTGTTCCCACCCTTCCCAGGTGAAACACCTGAATATGTACAAGGGCTTGAAAGCCTAGAGGAAGGGCCGTGGAGCCACACCAGCGAGAGCACGCAGGCCAACTTGGTGCCTGCAGGTCAGCCAGGATGGTACTGGCCACGGGCGCTCTTCTGGAAGCTTTCTATTGCCCTGCCTGAGATACCCCTCCTGTCCCGGCCCCAACTCCTTTTTTTCCTTCCTCACCTCAGCCCGGAGAGATATTGCAGTGGAAGTTATGGGTGACACATCCTCTTCTTTACAGGTGGCAGCCTGGCAACTCCTGCCGAAAGTCCAGCAGAGCCCCACTCACACCGGGCCACCCACAAAGCCGTGGACCCTCACACCCTCCCACCAGCACAGCCCCGAGACTGCTGACGGGGCAGAGAATATGGAGTCAGGCACAGCTGCAGGGGCTATTGCTGCCTGGAGTGCTGTTTATATTGACCTCAACCCAGGCACACCTGGGGAGGGCTTGCCGGCATGGTCAGGCTGCCCAGGTCAGCTAATCCTCAGCCCTCAGGGAATCACATTGCAGAATATGGACCTCGCTAAGACAGAATATTCGCCAAGGAAAAAAAGGACACAATGCCATTTGCAGCACCGTAGATGAGTCTCGAGGTAATCACGTGACTTGGAGTAAGCCAGAAAGTGAAAGACACATATCATATCATATCACTTATAGGTGTTACCTATAAATTGATACCAGGGCAGATATTTCCACGGAGAAGGGCAATCACAGATTCATTAAACAAACTTATGGTTCACCAAAGGAAAGGTGTGAGGATTGAATTCATTACGATATTGGGGTTAACAGACAGATACAAACACAGTAGACGTATATAATCACCAAAGACCTACGGAGTACCAAGAGAAGACTACTCAACATTCTGTCATAACGTACATGGGAAAAGGATCCGAGGAAGAACAGACATATGTATATGTGTAAAAGAACCACCTCTTGCACACCTACAACAAGCTAAACGTTGTACTCAAACTTGCTGTAATAAAAAATAAAAAATTAAATTAAAAACACGAACAAGAAGTAGTGAGACAAACTTGAGGGGCTTTCTCCTGGCACATTCCGTTCTACATTCCAATCTAGAACACGACTTCCATTGAGTCTCTGCTGCCCTAGTAACCAGAATTGGTAAGGGAGAACTGCTGCCACCTTGTGGCCGTTTCACACAACTGCAGGTTTAATGCCAGCGCTAATGGTCAGTGGATATTCCAAATCATTACAGGCCTGTAAATGACACCTGCCCTGAAAACAAATCCTGGGGTCATATATCGACCAAAAAATTCAAAAGACGTCCATATTTCAAAACGACAGTTTCAAGAGGCATATTACACGCATATTAGTGTTCTGCTTCTTTTGCTTTCTTTCTTTCTTTGTTAAAAAAAACGGGAATGGAGAAAGGCAACCCTCAGAATGGGCGAAAACGTTCACAAACGAATCAATGGACAAAGGTTTAATCTCCAATATATATAAACAGCTCATGCAGCTTAATATTAATAAAACAAACAACCCAATACAAAAATGGGCAGAAGATCTAAAGAGACGTTTCTTCAAAGAAGACACAGAGATGGCCAAGACGCACATGAAAAGCTGCTCAACATCACTAATTATTAGAGAAATGCAAATCAAAACTACAATGAGGTAAGACCTCACACCTGTTAGAATCGGCATCATCAGATAATCTACAAACAACAAACTCTGGGGAGGGTGTGGACAAATGGAACCCTCTTCCGCTATTGGTGGGAATGTAAATTGATACAGTCACTATGGAGAACAGTATGGAGGTTCCTTTAAAAAACTAAAAAGAGAATTAC
Organism: Mesoplodon bidens; assembly: GCF_964165515.1. Lineage (NCBI taxonomy): Eukaryota > Metazoa > Chordata > Mammalia > Artiodactyla > Ziphiidae > Mesoplodon > Mesoplodon bidens. The sequence continues at coordinate 59,078 of NW_027672296.1, read as the reverse complement.
CATAGGATCCAGCAATCCCACTTCTGGGCATATACCCAGAGAAAACCATAAATCACAGAGACACATTCACCACAATGTTCATTGCAGCACTATTTACAATAGCCAGGTTATGGAAGCAACATAAATGCCCACAGACAGACGAATGGAAAAAGATGTGGTACATATATAAAATGGAATATTACTCAGCCATAAAAACGAATGAAACTGGGTCATTTGTAGAGAAGATGATGGATCTAGAGACTGTCATACAGAGTCAAGTAAGCCAGAAAGAGAAAAACAAATATTGTATATTAATGCCTATATGTGGACCCTAGAAAAATGGTAGAGATGAACTGGTTTGCCGGGCAGAAATAGAGACACAGAGGTAGAGAACAAACGTATGGACACAAAGTGGGGGAAGCCATGGGGTGGTGGTGGTGGGATGAGTTGGGAGATTAGGATTGACCTGTATACATGTCTATGCATAAAATAGATAACTAATAATAACCTACTGTATAAAAAAGAACTAAAATTAAATTTCAAAATTTTAAAAAATAAAATGTAAAAATAAAACAGAAATAAAGTTCTTCCATTCACACTGATGTATTTATACGAATGAATTATTTCCATGCTTATATCTATAAATACATAAATGAGGAATAAAATCTAACTTGAACCAAAAAAGAAAAAAAAACTGAACTTAAGAATTATACAGAGGAAAACACTACGAAGGCACTTGCTCCAGTGGTAAACAATTCTGAAATTGGTCAGAGGAGGGGAATCATCTCCCATACAGCCAGCAGCCCCGCCCGCCCACGCAAGGAGCATCCTCATTGCAAAGCTGGGAGACCGTGCCGAGGCCTCTGTGAGTAAACGTGAGCTGAGCCCCAGGCCAGATGCTGCTGAACTGTTCCCACCCTTCCCAGGTGAAACACCTGAATAGGTACAAGGGCTTGAAAGCCTAGAGGAAGGGCCGTGGAGCCACACCAGCGACAGCACGCAGGCCAACTTGGTGCCTGCAGGTCAGCCAGGATGGTACTGGCCACGGGCGCTCTTCTGGAAGCTTTCTATTGCCCTGCCTGAGATACCCCTCCTGTCCCGGCCCCCACTCCTTTTTTTCCTTCCTCACCTCAGCCCGGAGAGATATTCCAGTGGAAGTTATGGGTGACACATCCTCTTCTTTACAGGTGGCAGCCTGGCAACTCCTGCCGAAAGTCCAGCAGAGCCCCACTCACACCGGGCCACCCACAAAGCCGTGGACCCTCACACCCTCCCACCAGCACAGCCCCGAGACTGCTGACGGGGCAGAGAATATGGAGTAAGGCACAGCTGCAGGGGCTATTGCTGCCTGGAGTGCTGTTTATATTGACCTCAACCCAGGCACACCTGGGGAGGGCTTGCCGGCAGGGTCAGGCTGCCCAGGTCAGCTAATCCTCAGCCCTCAGGGAATCACATTGCAGAATATGGACCTCGCTAAGACAGAATATTCGCCAAGGAAAAAAAGGACACAATGCCATTTGCAGCACCGTAGATGAGTCTCGAGGTAATCACGTGACTTGGAGTAAGTCAGAAAGTGAAAGACACATATCATATCATAGCACTTATAGGTGTTACCTATAAATTGATACCAGGGCAGATATTTCCACGGAGAAGGGCAATCACAGATTCATTAAACAAACTTATGGTTCACCAAAGGAAAGGTGTGAGGATTGAATTCATTACGATATTGGGGTTAACAGACAGATACAAACACAGTAGACGTATATAATCACCAAAGACCTACGGAGTACCAAGAGAAGACTACTCAACATTCTGTCATAACGTACATGGGAAAAGGATCCCAGGAAGAACAGACATATGTATATGTGTAAAAGAACCACCTCTTGCACACCTACAACAAGCTAAACGTTGTACTCAAACTTGCTGTAATAAAAAATAAAAAATTAAATTAAAAACACGAACAAGAAGTAGTGAGACAAACTTGAGGGGCTTTCTCCTGGCACATTCCGTTCTACATTCCAATCTAGAACACGACTTCCATTGAGTCTCTGCTGCCCTAGTAACCAGAATTGGTAAGGGAGAACTGCTGCCACCTTGTGGCCGTTTCACACAACTGCAGGTTTAATGCCAGCGCTAATGGTCAGTGGATATTCCAAATCATTACAGGCCTGTAAATGACACCTGCCCTGAAAACAAATCCTGGTGTCATATATCGACCAAAAAATTCAAAAGACGTCCATATTTCAAAACGACAGTTTCAAGAGGCATATTACACGCATATTAGTGTTCTGCTTCTTTTGCTTTCTTTCTTTCTTTGTTAAAAAAAACGGGAATGGAGAAAGGCAACCCTCAGAATGGGCGAAAACGTTCACAAACGAATCAATGGACAAAGGTTTAATCTCCAATATATATAAACAGCTCATGCAGCTTAATATTAATAAAACAAACAACCCAATACAAAAATGGGCAGAAGATCTAAAGAGACGTTTCTTCAAAGAAGACACAGAGATGGCCAAGACGCACATGAAAAGCTGCTCAACATCACTAATTATTAGAGAAATGCAAATCAAAACTACAATGAGGTAAGACCTCACACCTGTTAGAATCGGCATCATCAGATAATCTACAAACAACAAACTCTGGGGAGGGTGTGGACAAATGGAACCCTCTTCCGCTATTGGTGGGAATGTAAATTGATACAGTCACTATGGAGAACAGTATGGAGGTTCCTTTAAAAAACTAAAAAGAGAATTACCATAGGATCCAGCAATCCCACTTCTGGGCATATACCAAGATAAAACCATAAATCACAGAGACACATTCACCACAATGTTCATTGCAGCACTATTTACAATAGCCAGGTTATGGAAGCAACATAAATGCCCACAGACAGACGAATGGAAAAAGATGTGGTACATATATAAAATGGAATATTACTCAGCCATAAAAACGAATGAAACTGGGTCATTTGTAGAGAAGATGATGGATCTAGAGACTGTCATACAGAGTCAAGTAAGCCAGAAAGAGAAAAACAAATATTGTATATTAATGCCTATATGTGGACCCTAGAAAAATGGTAGAGATGAACTGGTTTGCCGGGCAGAAATAGAGACACAGAGGTAGAGAACAAACGTATGGACACAAAGTGGGGGAAGCCATGGGGTGGTGGTGGTGGGATGAGTTGGGAGATTAGGATTGACCTGTATACATGTCTATGCATAAAATAGATAACTAATAATAACCTACTGTATAAAAAAGAACTAAAATTAAATTTCAAAATTTTAAAAAATAAAATGTAAAAATAAAACAGAAATAAAGTTCTTCCATTCACACTGATGTATTTATACGAATGAATTATTTCCATGCTTATATCTATAAATACATAAATGAGGAATAAAATCTAACTTGAACCAAAAAAGAAAAAAAAACTGAACTTAAGAATTTTACAGAGGAAAACACTACGAAGGCACTTGCTCCAGTGGTAAACAATTCTGAAATTGGTCAGAGGAGGGGAATCATCTCCCATACAGCCAGCAGCCCCGCCCGCCCACGCAAGGAGCATCCTCATTGCAAAGCTGGGAGACCGTGCCGAGGCCTCTGTGAGTAAACGTGAGCTGAGCCCCAGGCCAGATGCTGCTGAACTGTTCCCACCCTTCCCAGGTGAAACACCTGAATAGGTACAAGGGCTTGAAAGCCTAGAGGAAGGGCCGTGGAGCCACACCAGCGAGAGCACGCAGGCCAACTTGGTGCCTGCAGGTCAGCCAGGATGGTACTGGCCACGGGCGCTCTTCTGGAAGCTTTCTATTGCCCTGCCTGAGATACCCCTCCTGTCCCGGCCCCCACTCCTTTTTTTCCTTCCTCACCTCAGCCCGGAGAGATATTCCAGTGGAAGTTATGGGTGACACATCCTCTTCTTTACAGGTGGCAGCCTGGCAACTCCTGCCGAAAGTCCAGCAGAGCCCCACTCACACCGGGCCACCCACAAAGCCGTGGACCCTCACACCCTCCCACCAGCACAGCCCCGAGACTGCTGACGGGGCAGAGAATATGGAGTAAGGCACAGCTGCAGGGGCTATTGCTGCCTGGAGTGCTGTTTATATTGACCTCAACCCAGGCACACCTGGGGAGGGCTTGCCGGCAGGGTCAGGCTGCCCAGGTCAGCTAATCCTCAGCCCTCAGGGAATCACATTGCAGAATATGGACCTCGCTAAGACAGAATATTCGCCAAGGAAAAAAAGGACACAATGCCATTTGCAGCACCGTAGATGAGTCTCGAGGTAATCACGTGACTTGGAGTAAGTCAGAAAGTGAAAGACACATATCATATCATAGCACTTATAGGTGTTACCTATAAATTGATACCAGGGCAGATATTTCCACGGAGAAGGGCAATCACAGATTCATTAAACAAACTTATGGTTCACCAAAGGAAAGGTGTGAGGATTGAATTCATTACGATATTGGGGTTAACAGACAGATACAAACACAGTAGACGTATATAATCACCAAAGACCTACGGAGTACCAAGAGAAGACTACTCAACATTCTGTCATAACGTACATGGGAAAAGGATCCCAGGAAGAACAGACATATGTATATGTGTAAAAGAACCACCTCTTGCACACCTACAACAAGCTAAACGTTGTACTCAAACTTGCTGTAATAAAAAATAAAAAATTAAATTAAAAACACGAACAAGAAGTAGTGAGACAAACTTGAGGGGCTTTCTCCTGGCACATTCCGTTCTACATTCCAATCTAGAACACGACTTCCATTGAGTCTCTGCTGCCCTAGTAACCAGAATTGGTAAGGGAGAACTGCTGCCACCTTGTGGCCGTTTCACACAACTGCAGGTTTAATGCCAGCGCTAATGGTCAGTGGATATTCCAAATCATTACAGGCCTGTAAATGACACCTGCCCTGAAAACAAATCCTGGGGTCATATATCGACCAAAAAATTCAAAAGACGTCCATATTTCAAAACGACAGTTTCAAGAGGCATATTACACGCATATTAGTGTTCTGCTTCTTTTGCTTTCTTTCTTTCTTTGTTAAAAAAAACGGGAATGGAGAAAGGCAACCCTCAGAATGGGCGAAAACGTTCACAAACGAATCAATGGACAAAGGTTTAATCTCCAATATATATAAACAGCTCATGCAGCTTAATATTAATAAAACAAACAACCCAATACAAAAATGGGCAGAAGATCTAAAGAGACGTTTCTTCAAAGAAGACACAGAGATGGCCAAGACGCACATGAAAAGCTGCTCAACATCACTAATTATTAGAGAAATGCAAATCAAAACTACAATGAGGTAAGACCTCACACCTGTTAGAATCGGCATCATCAGATAATCTACAAACAACAAACTCTGGGGAGGGTGTGGACAAATGGAACCCTCTTCCGCTATTGGTGGGAATGTAAATTGATACAGTCACTATGGAGAACAGTATGGAGGTTCCTTTAAAAAACTAAAAAGAGAATTACCATAGGATCCAGCAATCCCACTTCTGGGCATATACCAAGATAAAACCATAAATCACAGAGACACATTCACCACAATGTTCATTGCAGCACTATTTACAATAGCCAGGTTATGGAAGCAACATAAATGCCCACAGACAGACGAATGGAAAAAGATGTGGTACATATATAAAATGGAATATTACTCAGCCATAAAAACGAATGAAACTGGGTCATTTGTAGAGAAGATGATGGATCTAGAGACTGTCATACAGAGTCAAGTAAGCCAGAAAGAGAAAAACAAATATTGTATATTAATGCCTATATGTGGAACCTAGAAAAATGGTAGAGATGAACTGGTTTGCCGGGCAGAAATAGAGACACAGAGGTAGAGAACAAACGTATGGACACAAAGTGGGGGAAGCCATGGGGTGGTGGTGGTGGGATGAGTTGGGAGATTAGGATTGACCTGTATACATGTCTATGCATAAAATAGATAACTAATAATAACCTACTGTATAAAAAAGAACTAAAATTAAATTTCAAAATTTTAAAAAATAAAATGTAAAAATAAAACAGAAATAAAGTTCTTCCATTCACACTGATGTATTTATACGAATGAATTATTTCCATGCTTATATCTATAAATACATAAATGAGGAATAAAATCTAACTTGAACCAAAAAAGAAAAAAAAACTGAACTTAAGAATTATACAGAGGAAAACACTACGAAGGCACTTGCTCCAGTGGTAAACAATTCTGAAATTGGTCAGAGGAGGGGAATCATCTCCCATACAGCCAGCAGCCCCGCCCGCCCACGCAAGGAGCATCCTCATTGCAAAGCTGGGAGACCGTGCCGAGGCCTCTGTGAGTAAACGTGAGCTGAGCCCCAGGCCAGATGCTGCTGAACTGTTCCCACCCTTCCCAGGTGAAACACCTGAATAGGTACAAGGGCTTGAAAGCCTAGAGGAAGGGCCGTGGAGCCACACCAGCGAGAGCACGCAGGCCAACTTGGTGCCTGCAGGTCAGCCAGGATGGTACTGGCCACGGGCGCTCTTCTGGAAGCTTTCTATTGCCCTGCCTGAGATACCCCTCCTGTCCCGGCCCCCACTCCTTTTTTTCCTTCCTCACCTCAGCCCGGAGAGATATTCCAGTGGAAGTTATGGGTGACACATCCTCTTCTTTACAGGTGGCAGCCTGGCAACTCCTGCCGAAAGTCCAGCAGAGCCCCACTCACACCGGGCCACCCACAAAGCCGTGGACCCTCACACCCTCCCACCAGCACAGCCCCGAGACTGCTGACGGGGCAGAGAATATGGAGTAAGGCACAGCTGCAGGGGCTATTGCTGCCTGGAGTGCTGTTTATATTGACCTCAACCCAGGCACACCTGGGGAGGGCTTGCCGGCAGGGTCAGGCTGCCCAGGTCAGCTAATCCTCAGCCCTCAGGGAATCACATTGCAGAATATGGACCTCGCTAAGACAGAATATTCGCCAAGGAAAAAAAGGACACAATGCCATTTGCAGCACGGTAGATGAGTCTCGAGGTAATCACGTGACTTGGAGTAAGTCAGAAAGTGAAAGACACATATCATATCATAGCACTTATAGGTGTTACCTATAAATTGATACCAGGGCAGATATTTCCACGGAGAAGGGCAATCACAGATTCATTAAACAAACTTATGGTTCACCAAAGGAAAGGTGTGAGGATTGAATTCATTACGATATTGGGGTTAACAGACAGATACAAACACAGTAGACGTATATAATCACCAAAGACCTACGGAGTACCAAGAGAAGACTACTCAACATTCTGTCATAACGTACATGGGAAAAGGATCCCAGGAAGAACAGACATATGTATATGTGTAAAAGAACCACCTCTTGCACACCTACAACAAGCTAAACGTTGTACTCAAACTTGCTGTAATAAAAAATAAAAAATTAAATTAAAAACACGAACAAGAAGTAGTGAGACAAACTTGAGGGGCTTTCTCCTGGCACATTCCGTTCTACATTCCAATCTAGAACACGACTTCCATTGAGTCTCTGCTGCCCTAGTAACCAGAATTGGTAAGGGAGAACTGCTGCCACCTTGTGGCCGTTTCACACAACTGCAGGTTTAATGCCAGCGCTAAAGGTCAGTGGATATTCCAAATCATTACAGGCCTGTAAATGACACCTGCCCTGAAAACAAATCCTGGGGTCATATATCGACCAAAAAATTCAAAAGACGTCCATATTTCAAAACGACAGTTTCAAGAGGCATATTTCACGCACATTAGTGTTCTGATTCTTTTGATTTCTTTCCTTCTTTGTTAAAAAAATACGGGAATGGAAAAAGGCAACCCTCAGAATGGGCGAAAACGTTCACAAACGAATCAATGGACAAAGGTTTAATCTCCAATATATATAAACAGCTCATGCAGCTTAATATTAATAAAACAAACAACCCAATACAAAAATGGGCAGAAGATCTAAAGAGACGTTTCTTCAAAGAAGACACAGAGATGGCCAAGACGCACATGAAAAGCTGCTCAACATCACTAATTATTAGAGAAATGCAAATCAAAACTACAATGAGGTAAGACCTCACACCTGTTAGAATCGGCATCATCAGATAATCTACAAACAACAAACTCTGGGGAGGGTGTGGACAAAAGGAACCCTCTTCGGCTATTGGTGGGAATGTAAATTGATACAGTCACTATGGAGAACAGTATGGAGGTTCCTTTAAAAAACTAAAAAGAGAATTACCATAGGATCCAGCAATCCCACTTCTGGGCATATACCCAGAGAAAACTATAAATCACAGAGACACATTCACCACAATGTTCATTGCAGCACTATTTACAATAGCCAGGTTATGGAAGCAACATAAATGCCCACAGACAGACGAATGGAAAAAGATGTGGTACATATATAAAATGGAATATTACTCAGCCATAAAAACGAATGAAACTGGGTCATTTGTAGAGAAGATGATGGATCTAGAGACTGTCATACAGAGTCAAGTAAGCCAGAAAGAGAAAAACAAATATTGTATATTAATGCCTATATGTGGAACCTAGAAAAATGGTAGAGATGAACTGGTTTGCCGGGCAGAAATAGAGACACAGAGGTAGAGAACAAACGTATGGACACAAAGTGGGGGAAGCCATGGGGTGGTGGTGGTGGGATGAGTTGGGAGATTAGGATTGACCTGTATACATGTCTATGCATAAAATAGATAACTAATAATAACCTACTGTATAAAAAAGAACTAAAATTAAATTTCAAAATTTTAAAAAATAAAATGTAAAAATAAAACAGAAATAAAGTTCTTCCATTCACACTGATGTATTTATACGAATGAATTATTTCCATGCTTATATCTATAAATACATAAATGAGGAATAAAATCTAACTTGAACCAAAAAAGAAAAAAAAACTGAACCTAAGAATTATACAGAGGAAAACACTACCAAGGCACTTGCTCCAGTGGTAAACAATTCTGAAATTGGTCAGAGGTGGGGAATCATCTCCCATACAGCCAGCAGCCCCGCCCGCCCACGCAAGGAGCATCCTCATTGCAAAGCTGGGAGACCGTGCCGAGGCCTCTGTGAGTAAACGTGAGCTGAGCCCCAGGCCAGATGCTGCTGAACTGTTCCCACCCTTCCCAGGTGAAACACCTGAATAGGTACAAGGGCTTGAAAGCCTAGAGGAAGGGCCGTGGAGCCACACCAGCGACAGCACGCAGGCCAACTTGGTGCCTGCAGGTCAGCCAGGATGGTACTGGCCACGGGCGCTCTTCTGGAAGCTTTCTATTGCCCTGCCTGAGATACCCCTCCTGTCCCGGCCCCCACTCCTTTTTTTCCTTCCTCACCTCAGCCCGGAGAGATATTCCAGTGGAAGTTATGGGTGACACATCCTCTTCTTTACAGGTGGCAGCCTGGCAACTCCTGCCAAAAGTCCAGCAAAGCCCCACTCACACCGGGCCACCCACAAAGCCGTGGACCCTCACACCCTCCCACCAGCATAGCCCCGAGACTGCTGACGGGGCAGAGAATATGGAGTAAGGCACAGCTGCAGGGGCTATTGCTGCCTGGAGTGCTGTTTATATTGACCTCAACTCAGGCACACCTGGGGAGGGCTTGCCGGCAGGGTCAGGCTGCCCAGGTCAGCTAATCCTCAGCCCTCAGGGAATCACATTGCAGAATATGGACCTCGCTAAGACAGAATATTCGCCAAGGAAAAAAAGGACACAATGCCATTTGCAGCACCGTAGATGAGTCTCGAGGTAATCACGTGACTTGGAGTAAACCAGAAAGTGAAAGACACATATCATATCATATCACTTATAGGTGTTACCTATAAATTGATACCAGGGCAGATATTTCCACGGAGAAGGGCAATCACAGATTCATTAAACAAACTTATGGTTCACCAAAGGAAAGGTGTGAGGATTGAATTCATTACGATATTGGGGTTAACAGACAGATACAAACACAGTAGACGTATATAATCACCAAAGACCTACGGAGTACCAAGAGAAGACTACTCAACATTCTGTCATAACGTACATGGGAAAAGGATCCCAGGAAGAACAGACATATGTATATGTGTAAAAGAACCACCTCTTCCACACCTACAACAAGCTAAACGTTGTACTCAAACTTGCTGTAATAAAAAATAAAAAATTAAATTAAAAACACGAACAAGAAGTAGTGAGACAAACTTGAGGGGCTTTCTCCTGGCACATTCCGTTCTACATTCCAATCTCGAACACGACTTCCATTGAGTCTCTGCTGCCCTAGTAACCAGATTTTTTAAGGGAGAACTGCTGCCACCTTGTGGCCGTTTCACACAACTGCAGGTTTAATGCCAGCGCTAAAGGTCAGTGGATATTCCAAATCATTACAGGCCTGTAAATGACACCTGCCCTGAAAACAAATCCTGGGGTCATATATCGACCAAAAAATTCAAAAGACGTCCATATTTCAAAACGACAGTTTCAAGAGGCATATTTCACGCACATTAGTGTTCTGATTCTTTTGATTTCTTTCCTTCTTTGTTAAAAAAATACGGGAATGGAAAAAGGCAACCCTCAGAATGGGCGAAAACGTTCACAAACGAATCAATGGACAAAGGTTTAATCTCCAATATATATAAACAGCTCATGCAGCTTAATATTAATAAAACAAACAACCCAATACAAAAATGGGCAGAAGATCTAAAGAGACGTTTCTTCAAAGAAGACACAGAGATGGCCAAGACGCACATGAAAAGCTGCTCAACATCACTAATTATTAGAGAAATGCAAATCAAAACTACAATGAGGTAAGACCTCACACCTGTTAGAATCGGCATCATCAGATAATCTACAAACAACAAACTCTGGGGAGGGTGTGGACAAAAGGAACCCTCTTCCGCTATTGGTGGGAATGTAAATTGATACAGTCACTATGGAGAACAGTATGGAGGTTCCTTTAAAAAACTAAAAAGAGAATTACCATAGGATCCAGCAATCCCACTTCTGGGCATATACCCAGAGAAAACTATAAATCACAGAGACACATTCACCACAATGTTCATTGCAGCACTATTTACAATAGCCAGGTTATGGAAGCAACATAAATGCCCACAGACAGACGAATGGAAAAAGATGTGGTACATATATAAAATGGAATATTACTCAGCCATAAAAACGAATGAAACTGGGTCATTTGTAGAGAAGATGATGGATCTAGAGACTGTCATACAGAGTCAAGTAAGCCAGAAAGAGAAAAACAAATATTGTATATTAATGCCTATATGTGGAACCTAGAAAAATGGTAGAGATGAACTGGTTTGCCGGGCAGAAATAGAGACACAGAGGTAGAGAACAAACGTATGGACACAAAGTGGGGGAAGCCATGGGGTGGTGGTGGTGGGATGAGTTGGGAGATTAGGATTGACCTGTATACATGTCTATGCATAAAATAGATAACTAATAATAACCTACTGTATAAAAAAGAACTAAAATTAAATTTCAAAATTTTAAAAAATAAAATGTAAAAATAAAACAGAAATAAAGTTCTTCCATTCACACTGATGTATTTATACGAATGAATTATTTCCATGCTTATATCTATAAATACATAAATGAGGAATAAAATCTAACTTGAACCAAAAAAGAAAAAAAAACTGAACCTAAGAATTATACAGAGGAAAACACTACCAAGGCACTTGCTCCAGTGGTAAACAATTCTGAAATTGGTCAGAGGTGGGGAATCATCTCCCATACAGCCAGCAGCCCCGCCCGCCCACGCAAGGAGCATCCTCATTGCAAAGCTGGGAGACCGTGCCGAGGCCTCTGTGAGTAAACGTGAGCTGAGCCCCAGGCCAGATGCTGCTGAACTGTTCCCACCCTTCCCAGGTGAAACACCTGAATATGTACAAGGGCTTGAAAGCCTAGAGGAAGGGCCGTGGAGCCACACCAGCGACAGCACGCAGGCCAACTTGGTGCCTGCAGGTCAGCCAGGATGGTACTGGCCACGGGCGCTCTTCTGGAAGCTTTCTATTGCCCTGCCTGAGATACCCCTCCTGTCCCGGCCCCCACTCCTTTTTTTCCTTCCTCACCTCAGCCCGGAGAGATATTCCAGTGGAAGTTATGGGTGACACATCCTCTTCTTTACAGGTGGCAGCCTGGCAACTCCTGCCAAAAGTCCAGCAAAGCCCCACTCACACCGGGCCACCCACAAAGCCGTGGACCCTCACACCCTCCCACCAGCACAGCCCCGAGACTGCTGACGGGGCAGAGAATATGGAGTAAGGCACAGCTGCAGGGGCTATTGCTGCCTGGAGTGCTGTTTATATTGACCTCAACCCAGGCACACCTGGGGAGGGCTTGCCGGCAGGGTCAGGCTGCCCAGGTCAGCTAATCCTCAGCCCTCAGGGAATCACATTGCAGAATATGGACCTCGCTAAGACAGAATATTTGCCAAGGAAAAAAAGGACACAATGCAATTTGCAGCACCGTAGATGAGTCTCGAGGTAATCACGTGACTTGGAGTAAGCCAGAAAGTGAAAGACACATATCATATCATATCACTTATAGGTGTTACCTATAAATTGATACCAGGGCAGATATTTCCACGGAGAAGGGCAATCACAGATTCATTAAACAAACTTATGGTTCACCAAAGGAAAGGTGTGAGGATTGAATTCATTACGATATTGGGGTTAACAGACAGATACAAACACAGTAGACGTATATAATCACCAAAGACCTACGGAGTACCAAGAGAAGACTACTCAACATTCTGTCATAACGTACATGGGAAAAGGATCCCAGGAAGAACAGACATATGTATATGTGTAAAAGAACCACCTCTTGCACACCTACAACAAGCTAAACGTTGTACTCAAACTTGCTGTAATAAAAAATAAAAAAATTAAATTAAAAACACGAACAAGAAGTAGTGAGACAAACTTGAGGGGCTTTCTCCTGGCACATTCCGTTCTACATTCCAATCTCGAACACGACTTCCATTGAGGCTCTGCTGCCCTAGTAACCAGATTTGGTAAGGGAGAACTGCTGCCACCTTGTGGCCGTTTCACACAACTGCAGGTTTAATGCCAGCGCTAATGGTCAGTGGATATTCCAAATCATTACAGGCCTGTAAATGACACCTGCCCTGAAAACAAATCCTGGGGTCATATATCGACCAAAAAATTCAAAAGACGTCCATATTTCAAAACGACAGTTTCAAGAGGCATATTTCACGCACATTAGTGTTCTGCTTCTTTTGCTTTCTTTCCTTCTTTGTTAAAAAAAAACGGGAATGGAAAAAGGCAACCCTCAGAATGGGCGAAAACGTTCACAAACGAATCAATGGACAAAGGTTTAATCTCCAATATATATAAACAGCTCATGCAGCTTAATATTAATAAAACAAACAACCCAATACAAAAATGGGCAGAAGATCTAAAGAGACGTTTCTTCAAAGAAGACACAGAGATGGCCAAGACGCACATGAAAAGCTGCTCAACATCACTAATTATTAGAGAAATGCAAATCAAAACTACAATGAGGTAAGACCTCACACCTGTTAGAATCGGCATCATCAGATAATCTACAAACAACAAATTCTGGGGAGGGTGTGGACAAAAGGAACCCTCTTCCGCTATTGGTGGGAATGTAAATTGATACAGTCACTATGGAGAACAGTATGGAGGTTCCTTTAAAAAACTAAAAAGAGAATTACCATAGGATCCAGCAATCCCACTTCTGGGCATATACCAAGAGAAAACCATAAATCACAGAGACACATTCACCACAATGTTCATTGCAGCACTATTTACAATAGCCAGGTTATGGAAGCAACATAAATGCCCACAGACAGACGAATGGATAAAGATGTGGTACATATATAAAATGGAATATTACTCAGCCATAAAAAGGAATGAAACTGGGTCATTTGTAGAGAAGTTGATGGATCTAGAGACTGTCATACAGAGTCAAGTAAGCCAGAAAGAGAAAAACAAATATTGTATATTAATGCCTATATGTGGAACCTAGAAAAATGGTAGAGATGAACTGGTTTGCAGGGCAGAAATAGAGACACAGAGGTAGAGAACAAACGTATGGACACAAAGTGGGGGAAGCCATGGGGTGGTGGTGGTGGGATGAGTTGGGAGATTAGGATTGACCTGTATACATGTCTATGCATAAAATAGATAACTAATAATAACCTACTGTATAAAAAAATAACTAAAATTAAATTTCAAAATTTTAAAAAATAAATGTAAAAATAAAACAGAAATAAAGTTCTTCCATTCACACTGATGTATTTATACGAATGAATTATTTCCATGCTTATATCTATAAATACATAAATGAGGAATAAAATCTAACTTGAACCAAAAAAGAAAAAAAAACTGAACCTAAGAATTATACAGAGGAAAACACAACCAAGGCACTTGCTCCAGTGGTAAACAATTCTGAAATTGGTCAGAGGTGGGGAATCATCTCCCATACAGCCAGCAGCCCCGCCCGCCCACGCAAGGAGCATCCTCATTGCAAAGCTGGGAGACCGTGCCGAGGCCTCTGTGAGTAAACGTGAGCTGAGCCCCAGGCCAGATGCTGCTGAACTGTTCCCACCCTTCCCAGGTGAAACACCTGAATATGTACAAGGGCTTGAAAGCCTAGAGGAAGGGCCGTGGAGCCACACCAGCGACAGCACGCAGGCCAACTTGGTGCCTGCAGGTCAGCCACGATGGTACTGCCACGGGCGCTCTTCTGGAAGCTTTCTATTGCCCTGCCTGAGATACCCATCCTGTCCAGGCCCCCACTCCTTTTTTTCCTTCCTCACCTCAGCCCGGAGAGATATTCCAGTGGAAATTATGGGTGACACATCCTCTTCTTTACAGGTGGCAGCCTGGCAACTCCTGCCAAAAGTCCAGCAGAGCCCCACTCACACCGGGCCACCCACAAAGCCGTGGACCCTCACACCCTCCCACCAGCACAGCCCCGAGACTGCTGACGGGGCAGAGGATATGGAGTCAGGCACAGCTGCAGGGGCTATTGCTGCCTGGAGTGCTGTTTATATTGACCTCAACCCAGGCACACCTGGGGAGGGCTTGCCGGCAGGGTCAGGCTGCCCAGGTCAGCTAATCCTCAGCCCTCAGGGAATCACATTGCAGAATATGGACCTCGCTAAGACAGAATATTCGCCAAGGAAAAAAAGGACACAATGCCATTTGCAGCACCGTAGATGAGTCTCGAGGTAATCACGTGACTTGGAGTAAGTCAGAAAGTGAAAGACACATATCATATCATATCACTTATAGGTGTTACCTATAAATTGATACCAGGGCAGATATTTCCACGGAGAAGGGCAATCACAGATTCATTAAACAAACTTATGGTTCACCAAAGGAAAGGTGTGAGGATTGAATTCATTACGATATTGGGGTTAACAGACAGATACAAACACAGTAGACGTATATAATCACCAAAGACCTACGGAGTACCAAGAGAAGACTACTCAACATTCTGTCATAACGTACATGGGAAAAGGATCCCAGGAAGAACAGACATATGTATATGTGTAAAAGAACCACCTCTTGCACACCTACAACAAGCTAAACGTTGTACTCAAACTTGCTGTAATAAAAAATAAAAAATTAAATTAAGAACACGAACAAGAAGTAGTGAGACAAACTTGAGGGGCTTTCTCCTGGCACATTCCGTTCTACATTCCAATCTAGAACACGACTTCCATTGAGTCTCTGCTGCCCTAGTAACCAGAATTTGTAAGGGAGAACTGCTGCCACCTTGTGGCCGTTTCACACAACTGCAGTTTTAATGCCAGCGCTAATGGTCAGTGGATATTCCAAATCATTACAGGCCTGTAAATGACACCTGCCCTGAAAACAAATCCTGGGGTCATATATCGACCAAAAAATTCAAAAGACGTCCATATTTCAAAACGACAGTTTCAAGAGGCATATTACACGCACATTAGTGTTCTGCTTCTTTTGCTTTCTTTCTTTCTTTGTTAAAAAAAACGGGAATGGAGAAAGGCAACCCTCAGAATGGGCGAAAACGTTCACAAAAGAATCAATGGACAAAGGTTTAATCTCCAATATATATAAACAGCTCATGCAGCTTAATATTAATAAAACAAACAACCCAATACAAAAATGGGCAGAAGATCTAAAGAGACGTTTCTTCAAAGAAGACACAGAGATGGCCAAGACGCACATGAAAAGCTGCTCAACATCACTAATTATTAGAGAAATGCAAATCAAAACTACAATGAGGTAAGACCTCACACCTGTTAGAATCGGCATCATCAGATAATCTACAAACAACAAACACTGGGGAGGGTGTGGACAAAAGGAACCCTCTTCCGCTATTGGTGGGAATGTAAATTGATACAGTCACTATGGAGAACAGTATGGAGGTTCCTTTAAAAAACTAAAAAGAGAATTACCATAGGATCCAGCAATCCCACTTCTGGGCATATACCCAGAGAAAACCATAAATCACAGAGACACATTCACCACAATGTTCATTGCAGCACTATTTACAATAGCCAGGTTATGGAAGCAACATAAATGCCCACAGACAGACGAATGGAAAAAGATGTGGTACATATATAAAATGGAATATTACTCAGCCATAAAAACGAATGAAACTGGGTCATTTGTAGAGAAGTTGATGGATCTAGAGACTGTCATACAGAGTCAAGTAAGCCAGAAAGAGAAAAACAAATATTGTATATTAATGCCTATATGTGGAACCTAGAAAAATGGTAGAGATGAACTGGTTTGCAGGGCAGAAATAGAGACACAGAAGTAGAGAACAAACGTATGGACACAAAGTGGGGGAAGCCATGGGGTGGTGGTGGTGGGATGAGTTGGGAGATTAGGATTGACCTGTATACATGTCTATGCATAAAATAGATAACTAATAATAACCTACTGTATAAAAAAATAACTAAAATTAAATTTCAAAATTTTAAAAAATAAAATGTAAAAATAAAACAGAAATAAAGTTCTTCCATTCACACTGATGTATTTATACGAATGAATTATTTCCATGCTTATATCTATAAATACATAAATGAGGAATAAAATCTAACTTGAACCAAAAAAGAAAAAAAAACTGAACCTAAGTATTATACAGAGGAAAACACTACCAAGGCACTTGCTGCAGTGGTAAACAATTCTGTAATTGGTCAGAGGTGGGGAATCATCTCCCATACAGCCAGCAGCCCCGCCCGCCCATGCAAGGAGCATCCTCATTGCAAAGCTGGGAGACCGTGCCGAGGCCTCTGTGAGTAAACGTGAGCTGAGACCCAGGCCAGATGCTGCTGAACTGTTCCCACCCTTCCCAGGTGAAACACCTGAATTTGTACAAGGGCTTGAAAGCCTAGAGGAAGGGCCGTGGAGCCACACCACCGACAGCACGCAGGCCAACTTGGTGCCTGCAGGTCAGCCAGGATGGTACTGGCCACGGGCGCTCTTCTGGAAGCTTTCTATTGCCCTGCCTGAGATACACCTCCTGTCCCGGCCCCCACTCCTTTTTTTCCTTCCTCACCTCAGCCCGGAGAGATATTCCAGTGGAAGTTATGGGTGACACATCCTCTTCTTTACAGGTGGCAGCCTGGCAACTCCTGCTGAAAGTCCAGCAGAGCCCCACTCACACCGGGCCACCCACAAAGCCGTGGACCCTCACACCATCCCACCAGCACAGCCCCGAGACTGCTGACGGGGCAGAGAATATGGAGTAAGGCACAGCTGCAGGGGCTATTGCTGCCTGGAGTGCTGTTTATATTGACCTCAACCCAGGCACACCTGGGGAGGGCTTGCCGGCAGGGTCAGGCTGCCCAGGTCAGCTAATCCTCAGCCCTCAGGGAATCACATTGCAGAAAATGGACCTCGCTAGACAGAATATTCGCCAAGGAGAAAAAGGACACAATGCCATTTGCAGCACCGTAGATGAGTCTCGAGGTAATCACGTGACTTGGAGTAAGTCAGAAAGTGAAAGACACATATCATATCATATCACTTATAGGTGTTACGTATAAATTGATACCAGGGCAGATATTTCCACGGAGAAGGGCAATCACAGATTCATTAAACAAACTTATGGTTCACCAAAGGAAAGGTGTGAGGATTGAATTCATTACGATATTGGGGTTAACAGACATATACAAACACAGTAGACGTATAGAATCACCAAAGACCTACGGAGTACCAAGAGAAGACTACTCAACATTCTGTCATAACGTACATGGGAAAAGGATCCCAGGAAGAACAGACATATGTATATGTGTAAAAGAACCACCTCTTGCACACCTACAACATGCTAAACGTTGTACTCAAACTTGCTGTAATAAAAAATACAAAATTAAATTAAAAACACGAACAAGAAGTAGTGAGACAAACTTGAGGGGCTTTCTCCTGGCACATTCCGTTCTACATTCCAATCTAGAACACGACTTC
This sequence comes from Mesoplodon bidens, assembly GCF_964165515.1. NCBI lineage: Eukaryota > Metazoa > Chordata > Mammalia > Artiodactyla > Ziphiidae > Mesoplodon > Mesoplodon bidens. The sequence continues at coordinate 40,654 of NW_027672296.1, read as the reverse complement.
CATTGAGGCTCTGCTGCCCTAGTAACCAGATTTGGTAAGGGAGAACTGCTGCCACCTTGTGGCCGTTTCACACAACTGCAGATTTAATGCCAGCGCTAATGGTCAGTGGATATTCCAAATCATTACAGGCCTGTAAATGACACCTGCCCTGAAAACAAATCCTGGGGTCATATATCGACCAAAAAATTCAAAAGACGTCCATATTTCAAAACGACAGTTTCAAGAGGCATATTTCACGGACATTAGTGTTCTGCTTCTATTGCTTTCTTTCTTTCTTTGTTAAAAGAACGGGAATGGAAAAAGGCAACCCTCAGAATGGGCAAAAACGTTCACAAACGAATCAATGGACAAAGGTTTAATCTCCAATATATATAAACAGCTCATGCAGCTTAATATTAATAAAACAAACAACCCAGTACAAAAATGGGCAGAAGATCTAAAGAGACGTTTCTTCAAAGAAGACACAGAGATGGCCAAGACGCACATGAAAAGCTGCTCAACATCACTAATTATTAGAGAAATGCAAATCAAAACTACAATGGGGTAAGACCTCACACCTGTTAGAATCGGCATCATCAGATAATCTACAAACAACAAATTCTGGGGAGGGTGTGGACAAAAGGAACCCTCTTCCGCTATTGGTGGGAATGTAAATTGATACAGTCACTATGGAGAACAGTATGGAGGTTCCTTTAAAAAACTAAAAAGAGAATTACCATAGGATCCAGCAATCCCACTTCTGGGCATATACCCAGAGACAATCATAAATCACAAAGACACATTTACCACAATGTTCATTGCAGCACTATTTACAATAGCCAGGTAATGGAAGCAACCTAAATGCCCACAGACAGACGAATGGATAAAGATGTGGTACATATATAAAATGGAATATTACTCAGCCATAAAAAGGAATGAAACTGGGTCATTTGTAGAGAAGTTGATGGATCTAGAGACTGTCATACAGAGTGAAGTAAGTCAGAAAGAGAAAAACAAATATTGTATATTAATGCCTATATGTGGAACCTAGAAAAATGGTAGAGATGAACTGGTTTGCAGGGCAGAAATAGAGACACAGAGGTAGAGAACAAACGTATGGACACAAAGTGTGGTAAGCCATGGGGTGGTGGTGGTGGGATGAGTTGGGAGATTAGGATTGACCTGTATACATGTCTATGCATAAAATAGATAACTAATAATAACCTACTGTATAAAAAAAATAACTAAAATTAAATTTCAAAATTTTAAAAAATAAAATGTAAAAGTAAAACAGAAAAAAAGTTCTTCCATTCACACTGATGTATTGATACGAATGAATTATTTCCATGCTTATATCTACAAATACATAAATGAGGAATAAAATCTAACTTGAACCAAAAAAGAAAAAAAAAACTGAACCTAAGAATTATACAGAGGAAAACACTACCAAGGCACTTGCTCCAGTGGTAAACAATTCTGAAATTGGTCAGAGGTGGGGAATCATCTCCCATACAGCCAGCAGCCCCGCCCGCCCACGCAAGGAGCATCCTCATTGCAAAGCTGGGAGACCGTGCCGAGGCCTCTGTGAGTAAACATGAGCTGAGCCCCAGGCCAGATGCTGCTGAACTGTTCCCACCCTTCCCAGGTGAAACACCTGAATATGTACAAGGGCTTGAAAGCCTAGAGGAAGGGCCGTGGAGCCACAGCAGCGACAGCACGCTGGCCACCTTGGTGCCTGCAGGTCAGCCAGGATGGTACTGGCCACGGGAGCTCTTCTGGAAGCTTTCTATTGCCCTGCCTGAGATACCCCTCCTGTCCCGGCCCCCACTCCATTTTTTCCTTCCTCACCTCAGCCCGGAGAGATATTCCAGTGGAAGTTATGGGTGACACATCCTCTTCTTTACAGGTGGCAGCCTGGCAACTCCTGCCGAAAGTCCAGCAGAGCCCCACTCACACCGGGCCACCCACAAAGCCGTGGACCCTCACACCCTCCCACCAGCACAGCCCCGAGACTGCTGACGGGGCAGAGAATATGGAGTAAGGCACAGCTGCAGGGGCTATTGCTGCCTGGAGTGCTGTTTATATTGACCTCAACCCAGGCACACCTGGGGAGGGCTTGCCGGCAGGGTCACGCTGCCCAGGTCAGCTAATCCTCAGCCCTCAGGGAATCACATTGCAGAAAATGGACCTCGCTAAGACAGAATATTCGCCAAGGAGAAAAAGGACACAATGCCATTTGCAGCACCGTAGATGAGTCTCGAGGTAATCACGTGACTTGGAGTAAGTCAGAAAGTGAAAGACACATATCATATCATATCACTTATAGGTGTTACCTATAAATTGATACCAGGGCAGATATTTCCACGGAGAAGGGCAATCACAGATTCATTAAACAAACTTATGGTTCACCAAAGGAAAGGTGTGAGGATTGAATTCATTACGATATTGGGGTTAACAGACAGATACAAACACAGTAGACGTATATAATCACCAAAGACCTACGGAGTACCAAGAGAAGACTACTCAACATTCTGTCATAACGTACATGGGAAAAGGATCCCAGGAAGAACAGGCATATGTATATGTGTAAAAGAACCACCTCTTGCACACCTACAACAAGCTAAACGTTGTACTCAAACTTGCTGTAATAAAAAATAAAAAATTAAATTAAAAACACGAACAAGAAGTAGTGAGACAAACTTGAGGGGCTTTCTCCTGGCACATTCCGTTCTACATTCCAATCTAGAACACGACTTCCATTGAGGCTCTGCTGCCCTAGTAACCAGATTTGGTAAGGGAGAACTGCTGCCACCTTGTGGCCGTTTCACACAACTGCAGGTTTAATGCCAGCGCTAATGGTCAGTGGATATTCCAAATCATTACAGGCCTGTAAATGACACCTGCCCTGAAAACAAATCCTGGGGTCATATATCGACCAAAAAATTCAAAAGACGTCCATATTTCAAAACGACAGTTTCAAGAGGCATATTTCACGCACATTAGTGTTCTGCTTCTTTTGCTTTCTTTCTTTCTTTGTTAAAAAAAACGGGAATGGAGAAAGGCAACACTCAGAATGGGCGAAAACGTTCACAAACGAATCAATGGACAAAGGTTTAATCTCCAATATATATAAACAGCTCATGCAGCTTAATATTAATAAAACAAACAACCCAATACAAAAATGGGCAGAAGATCTAAAGAGACGTTTCTTCAAAGAAGACACAGAGATGGCCAAGACGCACATGAAAAGCTGCTCAACATCACTAATTATTAGAGAAATGCAAATCAAAACTACAATGAGGTAAGACCTCACACCTGTTAGAATCGGCATCATCAGATAATCCACAATCAACAAATTCTGGGGACGGTGTGGACAAAAGGAACCCTCTTCCGCTATTGGTGGGAATGTAAATTGATACAGTCACTATGGAGAACAGTATGGAGGTTCCTTTAAAAAACTAAAAAGAGAATTACCATAGGATCCAGCAATCCCACTTCTGGGCATATACCCAGAGAAAACCATAAATCACAAAGACACATTCACCACAATGTTCATTGCAGCACTATTTACAATAGCCAGGTAATGGAAGCAACCTAAATGCCCACAGACAGACGAATGGATAAAGATGTGGTACATATATAAAATGGAATATTACTCAGCCATAAAAAGGAATGAAACTGGGTCATTTGTAGAGAAGTTGATGGATCTAGTGACTGTCATACAGAGTGAAGTCAGTCAGAAAGAGAAAAACAAATATTGTATATTAATGCCTATATGTGGAACCTAGAAAAATGGTAGAGATGAACTGGTTTGCAGGGCAGAAATAGAGACACAGAGGTAGAGAACAAACGTATGGACACAAAGTGGGGGAAGCCATGGGTTGGTGGTGGTGGGATGAGTTGGGAGATTAGGATTGACCTGTGTACATGTCTATGCATAAAATAGATAACTAATAATAACCTACTGTATAAAAAAAATAACTAAAATTAAATTTCAAAATTTTAAAAAATAAAATGTAAAAATAAAACAGAAAAAAAGTTCTTCCATTCACACTGATGTATTTATACGAATGAATTATTTCCATGCTTATATCTATAAATACATAAATGAGGAATAAAATCTAACTTGAACCAAAAAAGAAAAAAAAAACTGAACCTAATAATTATACAGAGGAAAACACTACCAAGGCACTTGCTCCAGTGGTAAACAATTCTGAAATTGGTCAGAGGTGGGGAATCATCTCCCATACAGCCAGCAGCCCCGCCCGCCCACGCAAGGAGCATCCTCATTGCAAAGCTGGGAGACCGTGCCGAGGCCTCTGTGAGTAAACGTGAGCTGAGCCCCAGGCCAGATGCTGCTGAACTGTTCCCACCCTTCCCAGGTGAAACACCTGAATATGTACAAGGGCTTGAAAGCCTAGAGGAAGGGCCGTGGAGCCACACCAGCGACAGCACGCAGGCCAACTTGGTGCCTGCAGGTCAGCCAGGATGGTACTGGCCACGGGCGCTCCTCTGGAAGCTTTCTATTGCCCTGCCTGAGATACCCCTCCTGTCCCGGCCCCCACGCCTTTTTTTCCTTCCTTACCTCAGCCCGGAGAGATATTCCATTGGAAGTTATGGGTGACACATCCTCTTCTTTACAGGTTGCAGCCTGGCAACTCCTGCCGAAAGTCCAGCAGAGCCCCACTCACACCGGGCCACCCACAAAGCCGTGGACCCTCACACCCTCCCACCAGCACAGCCCCGAGACTGCTGACGGGGCAGAGGATATGGAGTCAGGCACAGCTGCAGGGGCTATTGCTGCCTGGAGTGCTGTTTATATTGACCTCAACCCAGGCACACCTGGGGAGGGCTTGCCGGCAGGGTCAGGCTGCCCAGGTCAGCTAATGCTCAGCCCTCAGGGAATCACATTGCAGAATATGGACCTCGCTAAGACAGAATATTCGCCAAGGAAAAAAAGGACACAAAGCCATTTGCAGCACCGTAGATGAGTCTCGAGGTAATCACGTGACTTGGAGTAAGTCAGAAAGTGAAAGACACATATCATATCATATCACTTATAGGTGTTACCTATAAATTGATACCAGGTCAGATATTTCCACGGAGAAGGGCAATCACAGATTCATTAAACAAACTTATGGTTCACCAAAGGAAAGGTGTGAGGATTGAATTCATTAAGATATTGGGGTTAACAGACAGATACAAACACAGTAGATGTATATAATCACCAAAGACCTACGGAGTACCAAGAGAAGACTACTCAACATTCTGTCATAACGTACATGGGAAAAGGATCCCAGGAAGAACAGACATATGTATATGTGTAAAAGAACCACCTCTTGCACACCTACAACAAGCTAAACGTTGTACTCAAACTTGCTGTAATAAAAAATAAAAAATTAAATTAAGAACACGAACAAGAAGTAGTGAGACAAACTTGAGGGGCTTTCTCCTGGCACATTCCGTTCTACATTCCAATTTAGAACACGACTTCCATTGAGTCTCTGCTGCCCTAGTAACCAGAATTGGTAAGGGAGAACTGCTGCCACCTTGTGGCCGTTTCACACAACTGCAGGTTTAATGCCAGCGCTAATGGTCAGTGGATATTCCAAATCATTACAGGCCTGTAAATGACACCTGCCCTGAAAACAAATCCTGGGGTCATATATCGACCAAAAAATTCAAAAGATGTCCATATTTCAAAACGACAGTTTCAAGAGGCATATTACACGCACATTAGTGTTCTGCTTCTTTTGCTTTCTTTCTTTCTTTGTTAAAAAAAACGGGAATGGAGAAAGGCAACACTCAGAATGGGCGAAAACGTTCACAAACGAATCAATGGACAAAGGTTTAATCTCCAATATATATAAACAGCTCATGCAGCTTAATATTAATAAAACAAACAACCCAATACAAAAATGGGCAGAAGATCTAAAGAGACGTTTCTTCAAAGAAGACACAGAGATGGCCAAGACGCACATGAAAAGCTGCTCAACATCACTAATTATTAGAGAAATGCAAATCAAAACTACAATGAGGTAAGACCTCACACCTGTTAGAATCGGCATCATCAGATAATCTACAATCAACAAATTCTGGGGAGGGTGTGGACAAAAGGAACCCTCTTCCGCTATTGGTGGGAATGTAAATTGATACAGTCACTATGGAGAACAGTATGGAGGTTCCTTTAAAAAACTAAAAAGAGAATTACCATAGGATCCAGCAATCCCACTTCTGGGCATATACCCAGAGAAAACCGTAAATCACAGAGACACATTCACCACAATGTTCATTGCAGCACTATTTACAATAGCCAGGTAATGGAAGCAACATAAATGCCCACAGACAGACGAATGGATAAAGATGTGGTACATATACAAAATGGAATATTACTCAGCCATAAAAAGGAATGAAACTGGGTCATTTGTAGAGAAGTTGATGGAACTAGAGACTGTCATACAGAGTGAAGTAAGCCAGAAAGAGAAAAACAAATATTGTATATTAATGCCTATATGTGGAACCTAGAAAAATGGTAGAGATGAACTGGTTTGCAGGGCAGAAATAGAGACACAGAGGTAGAGAACAAACGTATGGACACAAAGTGGGGGAAGCCATGGGGTGGTGGTGGTGGGATGAGTTGGGAGATTAGGATTGACCTGTATACATGTCTATGCATAAAATAGATAACTAATAATAACCTACTGTATAAAAAATAACTAAAATTAAATTTCAAAATTTAAAAAAATAAAATGTAAAAATAACAGAAAAAAAGTTCTTCCATTCACACTGATGTATTTATACGAATGAATTATTTCCATGCTTATATCTATAAATACATAAATGAGGAATAAAATCTAACTTGAACCAAAAAAGAAAAAAAAAAACTGAACCTAACAGTTATACAGAGGAAAACACTACCAAGGCACTTGCTCCAGTGGTAAACAATTCTGAAATTGGTCAGAGGTGGGGAATCATCTCCCATACAGCCAGCAGCCCCGCCCGCCCACGCAAGGAGCGTCCTCATTGCAAAGCTGGGAGACCGTGCCGAGGCCTCTGTGAGTAAACGTGAGCTGAGCCCCAGGCCAGATGCTGCTGAACTGTTCCCACCCTTCCCAGGTGAAACACCTGAATATGTACAAGGGCTTGAAAGCCTAGAGGAAGGGCCGTGGAGACACACCAGCGACAGCACGCAGAGCAACTTGGTGCCTGCAGGTCAGCCAGGATGGTACTGGCCACGGGCGCTCTTCTGGAAGCTTTCTATTGCCCTGCCTGAGATACCCCTCCTGTCCCGGCCCCCACTCCTTTTTTTCCTTCCTCACCTCAGCCCGGAGAGATATTCCAGTGGAAGTTATGGGTGACACATCCTCTTCTTTACAGGTGGCAGCCTGGCAACTCCTGCCGAAAGTCCAGCAGAGCCCCACTCACACCGGGCCACCCACAAAGCCGTGGACCCTCACACCCTCCCACCAGCACAGCCCCGAGACTGCTGACGGGGCAGAGAATATGGAGTAAGGCACAGCTGCAGGGGCTATTGCTGCCTGGAGTGCTGTTTATATTGACCTCAACCCAGGCACACCTGGGGAGGGCTTGCCGGCAGGGTCAGGCTGCCCAGGTCAGCTAATCCTCAGCCCTCAGGGAATCACATTGCAGAAAATGGACCTCGCTAAGACAGAATATTCGCCAAGGAGAAAAAGGACACAATGCCATTTGCAGCACCGTAGATGAGTCTCGAGGTAATCACGTGACTTGGAGTAAGTCAGAAAGTGAAAGACACATATCATATCATATCACTTATAGGTGTTACCTATAAATTGATACGAGGGCAGATATTTCCACGGAGAAGGGCAATCACAGATTCATTAAACAAACTTATGGTTCACCAAAGGAAAGGTGTGAGGATTGAATTCATTACGATATTGGGGTTAACAGACAGATACAAACACAGTAGAAGTATATAATCACCAAAGACCTACGGAGTACCAAGAGAAGACTACTCAACATTCTGTCATAACGTACATGGGAAAAGGATCCCAGGAAGAACAGACATATGTATATGTGTAAAAGAACCACCTCTTGCACACCTACAACAAGCTAAACGTTGTACTCAAACTTGCTGTAATAAAAAATAAAAAATTAAATTAAAAACACGAACAAGAAGTAGTGAGACAAACTTGAGGTGCTTTCTCCTGGCACATTCCGTTCTACATTCCAATCTAGAACACGACTTCCATTGAGGCTCTGCTGCCCTAGTAACCAGATTTGGTAAGGGAGAACTGCTGCCACCTTGTGGCCGTTTCACACAACTGCAGGTTTAATGCCAGCGCTAATGGTCAGTGGATATTCCAAATCATTACAGGCCTGTAAATGACACCTGCCCTGAAAACAAATCCTGGGGTCATATATCGACCAAAAAATTCAAAAGACGTCCATATTTCAAAACGACAGTTTCAAGAGGCATATTTCACGCACATTAGTGTTCTGCTTCTTTTGCTTTCTTTCTTTCTTTGTTAAAAAAAACGGGAATGGAAAAAGGCAACCCTCAGAATGGGCGAAAACGTTCACAAACGAATCAATGGACAAAGGTTTAATCTCCAATATATATAAACAGCTCATGCAGCTTAATACTAATAAAACAAACAACCCAATACAAAAATGGGCAGAAGATCTAAAGAGACGTTTCTTCAAAGAAGACACAGAGATGGCCAAGACGCACATGAAAAGCTGCTCAACATCACTAATTATTAGAGAAATGCAAATCAAAACTACAATGAGGTAAGACCTCACACCTGTTAGAATCGGCATCATCAGATAATCTACAAACAACAAATTCTGGGGAGGGTGTGGACAAAAGGAACCCTCTTCCGCTATTGGTGGGAATGTAAATTGATACAGTCACTATGGAGAACAGTATGGAGGTTCCTTTAAAAAACTAAAAAGAGAATTACCATAGGATCCAGCAATCCCACTTCTGGGCATATACCCTGAGAAAACCATAAATCACAGAGACACATTCACCACAATGTTCATTGCAGCACTATTTACAATAGCCAGGTTATGGAAGCAACATAAATGCCCACAGACAGACGAATGGATAAAGATGTGGTACATATATAAAATGGAATATTACTCAGCCATAAAAAGGAATGAAACTGGGTCATTTGTAGAGAAGTTGATGGATCTAGAGACTGTCATACAGAGTCAAGTAAGCCAGAAAGAGAAAAACAAATATTGTATATTAATGCCTATATGTGGAACCTAGAAAAATGGTAGAGATGAACTGGTTTGCAGGGCAGAAATAGAGACACAGAGGTAGAGAACAAACGTATGGACACAAAGTGGGGGAAGCCATGGGGTGGTGGTGGTGGGATGAGTTGGGAGATTAGGATTGACCTGTATACATGTATATGCATAAAATAGATAACTAATAATAACCTACTGTATAAAAAAATAACTAAAATTAAATTTCAAAATTTTAAAAAATAAAATGTAAAAATAAAACAGAAAAAAAGTTCTTCCATTCACACTGATGTATTTATACGAATGAATTATTTCCATGCTTATATCTATAAATACATAAATGAGGAATAAAATCTAACTTGAAACAAAAAAGAAAAAAAAACTGAACCTAAGAATTATACAGAGGAAAACACTACCAAGGCACTTGCTCCAGTGGTAAACAATTCTGAAATTGGTCAGAGGTGGGGAATCATCTCCCATACAGCCAGCAGCCCCGCCCGCCCACGCAAGGAGCATCCTCATTGCAAAGCTGGGAGACCGTGCCGAGGCCTCTGTGAGTAAACGTGAGCTGAGCCCCAGGCCAGATGCTGCTGAACTGTTCCCACCCTTCCCAGGTGAAACACCTGAATATGTACAAGGGCTTGAAAGCCTAGAGGAAGGGCCGTGGAGCCACACCAGCGACAGCACGCAGGCCAACTTGGTGCCTGCAGGTCAGCCAGGATGGTACTGGCCACGGGCGCTCCTCTGGAAGCTTTCTATTGCCCTGCCTGAGATACCCCTCCTGTCCCGGCCCCCACGCCTTTTTTTCCTTCCTTACCTCAGCCCGGAGAGATATTCCATTGGAAGTTATGGGTGACACATCCTCTTCTTTACAGGTTGCAGCCTGGCAACTCCTGCCGAAAGTCCAGCAGAGCCCCACTCACACCGGGCCACCCACAAAGCCGTGGACCCTCACACCCTCCCACCAGCACAGCCCCGAGACTGCTGACGGGGCAGAGGATATGGAGTCAGGCACAGCTGCAGGGGCTATTGCTGCCTGGAGTGCTGTTTATATTGACCTCAACCCAGGCACACCTGGGGAGGGCTTGCCGGCAGGGTCAGGCTGCCCAGGTCAGCTAATGCTCAGCCCTCAGGGAATCACATTGCAGAATATGGACCTCGCTAAGACAGAATATTCGCCAAGGAAAAAAAGGACACAATGCCATTTGCAGCACCGTAGATGAGTCTCGAGGTAATCACGTGACTTGGAGTAAGTCAGAAAGTGAAAGACACATATCATATCATATCACTTATAGGTGTTACCTATAAATTGATACCAGGGCAGATATTTCCACGGAGAAGGGCAATCACAGATTCATTAAACAAACTTATGGTTCACCAAAGGAAAGGTGTGAGGATTGAATTCATTACGATATTGGGGTTAACAGACAGATACAAACACAGTAGATGTATATAATCACCAAAGACCTACGGAGTACCAAGAGAAGACTACTCAACATTCTGTCATAACGTACATGGGAAAAGGATCCCAGGAAGAACAGACATATGTATATGTGTAAAAGAACCACCTCTTGCACACCTACAACAAGCTAAACGTTGTACTCAAACTTGCTGTAATAAAAAATAAAAAATTAAATTAAGAACACGAACAAGAAGTAGTGAGACAAACTTGAGGGGCTTTCTCCTGGCACATTCCGTTCTACATTCCAATCTAGAACACGACTTCCATTGAGTCTCTGCTGCCCTAGTAACCAGAATTGGTAAGGGAGAACTGCTGCCACATTGTGGCCGTTTCACACAACTGCAGGTTTAATGCCAGCGCTAATGGTCAGTGGATATTCCAAATCATTACAGGCCTGTAAATGACACCTGCCCTGAAAACAAATCCTGGGGTCATATATCGACCAAAAATTTCAAAAGATGTCCATATTTCAAAACGACAGTTTCAAGAGGCATATTACACGCACATTAGTGTTCTGCTTCTTTTGCTTTCTTTCTTTCTTTGTTAAAAAAAACGGGGATGGAGAAAGGCAACCCTCAGAATGGGCGAAAACGTTCACAAACGAATCAATGGACAAAGGTTTAATCTCCAATATATATAAACAGCTCATGCAGCTTAATATTAATAAAACAAACAACCCAATACAAAAATGGGCAGAAGATCTAAAGAGACGTTTCTTCAAAGAAGACACAGAGATGGCCAAGACGCACATGAAAAGCTGCTCAACATCACTAATTATTAGAGAAATGCAAATCAAAACTACAATGAGGTAAGACCTCACACCTGTTAGAATCGGCATCATCAGATAATCTACAATCAACAAATTCTGGGGAGGGTGTGGACAAAAGGAACCCTCTTCCGCTATTGGTGGGAATGTAAATTGATACAGTCACTATGGAGAACAGTATGGAGGTTCCTTTAAAAAACTAAAAAGAGAATTACCATAGGATCCAGCAATCCCACTTCTGGGCATATACCCAGAGAAAACCATAAATCACAGAGACACATTCACCACAATGTTCATTGCAGCACTATTTACAATAGCCAGGTAATGGAAGCAACCTAAATGCCCACAGACAGACGAATGGATAAAGATGTGGTACATATACAAAATGGAATATTACTCAGCCATATAAAGGAATGAAACTGGGTCATTTGTAGAGAAGTTGATGGAACTAGAGACTGTCATACAGAGTGAAGTAAGCCAGAAAGAGAAAAACAAATATTGTATATTAATGCCTATATGTGGAACCTAGAAAAATGGTAGAGATGAACTGGTTTGCAGGGCAGAAATAGAGACACAGAGGTAGAGAACAAACGTATGGACACAAAGTGGGGGAAGCCATGGGGTGGTGGTGGTGGGATGAGTTGGGAGATTAGGATTGACCTGTATACATGTCTATGCATAAAATAGATAACTAATAATAACCTACTGTATAAAAAATAACTAAAACTAAATTTCAAAATTTAAAAAAATAAAATGTAAAAATAACAGAAAAAAAGTTCTTCCATTCACACTGATGTATTTATACGAATGAATTATTTCCATGCTTATATCTATAAATACATAAATGAGGAATAAAATCTAACTTGAACCAAAAAAGAAAAAAAAAAACTGAACCTAACAGTTATACAGAGGAAAACACTACCAAGGCACTTGCTCCAGTGGTAAACAATTCTGAAATTGGTCAGAGGTGGGGAATCATCTCCCATACAGCCAGCAGCCCCGCCCGCCCACGCAAGGAGCGTCCTCATTGCAAAGCTGGGAGACCGTGCCGAGGCCTCTGTGAGTAAACGTGAGCTGAGCCCCAGGCCAGATGCTGCTGAACTGTTCCCACCCTTCCCAGGTGAAACACCTGAATATGTACAAGGGCTTGAAAGCCTAGAGGAAGGGCCGTGGAGCCACACCAGCGACAGCACGCAGACCAACTTGGTGCCTGCAGGTCAGCCAGGATGGTACTGGCCACGGGCGCTCTTCTGGAAGCTTTCTATTGCCCTGCCTGAGATACCCCTCCTGTCCCGGCCCCCACTCCTTTTTTTCCTTCCTCACCTCAGCCCGGAGAGATATTCCAGTGGAAGTTATGGGTGACACATCCTCTTCTTTACAGGTGGCAGCCTGGCAACTCCTGCCGAAAGTCCAGCAGAGCCCCACTCACACTGGGCCACCCACAAAGCCGTGGACCCTCACACCCTCCCACCAGCACAGCCCCGAGACTGCTGACGGGGCAGAGAATATGGAGTAAGGCACAGCTGCAGGGGCTATTGCTGCCTGGAGTGCTGTTTATATTGACCTCAACCCAGGCACACCTGGGGAGGGCTTGCCGGCAGGGTCAGGCTGCCCAGGTCAGCTAATCCTCAGCCCTCAGGGAATCACATTGCAGAAAATGGACCTCGCTAAGACAGAATATTCGCCAAGGAGAAAAAGGACACAATGCCATTTGCAGCACCGTAGATGAGTCTCGAGGTAATCACGTGACTTGGAGTAAGTCAGAAAGTGAAAGACACATATCATATCATATCACTTATAGGTGTTACCTATAAATTGATACGAGGGCAGATATTTCCACGGAGAAGGGCAATCACAGATTCATTAAACAAACTTATGGTTCACCAAAGGAAAGGTGTGAGGATTGAATTCATTACGATATTGGGGTTAACAGACAGATACAAACACAGTAGAAGTATATAATCACCAAAGACCTACGGAGTACCAAGAGAAGACTACTCAACATTCTGTCATAACGTACATGGGAAAAGGATCCCAGGAAGAACAGACATATGTATATGTGTAAAAGAACCACCTCTTGCACACCTACAACAAGCTCAACTTTGTACTCAAACTTGCTGTAATAAAAAATAAAAAATTAAATTAAAAACACGAACAAGAAGTAGTGAGACAAACTTGAGGGGCTTTCTCCTGGCACATTCCGTTCTACATTCTAATCTAAAACACGACTTCCATTGAGGCTCTGCTGCCCTAGTAACCAGATTTGGTAAGGGAGAACTGCTGCCACCTTGTGGCCGTTTCACACAACTGCAGGTTTAATGCCAGCGCTAATGGTCAGTGGATATTCCAAATCATTACAGGCCTGTAAATGACACCTGCCCTGAAAACAAATCCTGGGGTCATATATCGACCAAAAAATTCAAAAGACGTCCATATTTCAAAACGACAGTTTCAAGAGGCATATTTCACGCACATTAGTGTTCTGCTTCTTTTGCTTTCTTTCTTTCTTTGTTAAAAAAAACGGGAATGGAGAAAGGCAACCCTCAGAATGGGCGAAAACGTTCACAAACGAATCAATGGACAAAGGTTTAATCTGCAATATATATAAACAGCTCATGCAGCTTAATATTAATAAAACAAACAACCCAATACAAAAATGGGCAGAAGATCTAAAGAGACGTTTCTTCAAAGAAGACACAGAGATGGCCAAGACGCACATGAAAAGCTGCTCAACATCACTAATTATTAGAGAAATGCAAATCAAAACTACAATGAGGTAAGACCTCACACCTGTTAGAATCGGCATCATCAGATAATCTACAATCAACAAATTCTGGGGACGGTGTGGACAAAAGGAACCCTCTTCCGCTATTGGTGGGAATGTAAATTGATACAGTCACTATGGAGAACAGTATGGAGGTTCCTTTAAAAAACTAAAAAGAGAATTACCATAGGATCCAGCAATCCCACTTCTGGGCATATACTCAAAGAAAACCATAAATCACAAAGACACATTCACCACAATGTTCATTGCAGCACTATTTACAATAGCCAGGTAATGGAAGCAACCTAAATGCCCACAGACAGACGAATGGATAAAGATGTGGTACATATACAAAATGGAATATTACTCAGCCATAAAAAGGAATGAAACTGGGTCATTTGTAGAGAAGTTGATGGATCTAGAGACTGTCATACAGAGTGAAGTAAGTCAGAAAGAGAAAAACAAATATTGTATATTAATGCCTATATGTGGAACCTAGAAAAATGGTAGAGATGAACTGGTTTGCAGGGCAGAAATAGAGACACAGAGGCAGAGAACAAACGTATGGACACAAAGTGGGGGAAGCCATGGGGTGGTGGTGGTGGGATGAGTTGGGAGATTAGGATTGACCTGTATACATGTCTATGCATAAAATAGATAACTAATAATAACCTACTGTATAAAAAAATAACTAAAATTAAATTTCAAAATTTTAAAAAATAAAATGTAAAAATAAAACAGAAAAAAAGTTCTTCCATTCACACTGATGTATTTATACGAATGAATTATTTCCATGCTTATATCTATAAATACATAAATGAGGAATAAAATCTAACTTGAACCAAAAAAGAAAAAAAAACTGAACCTAAGAATTATACACAGGAAAACACTACGAAGGCACTTGCTCCAGTGGTAAACAATTCTGAAATTGGTCAGAGGTGGGGAATCATCTCCCATACAGCCAGCAGCCCCGCCCGCCCACGCAAGGAGCATCCTCATTGCAAAGCTGGGAGACCGTGCCGAGGCCTCTGTGAGTAAACGTGAGCTGAGCCCCAGGCCAGATGCTGCTGAACTGTTCCCACCCTTCCCAGGTGAAACACCTGAATATGTACAAGGGCTTGAAAGCCTAGAGGAAGGGCCGTGGAGCCACACCAGCGACAGCACGCAGGCCAACTTGGTGCCTGCAGGTCAGCCAGGATGGTACTGCCACGGGCGCTCTTCTGGAAGCTTTCTATTGCCCTGCCTGAGATACCCCTCCTGTCCCGGCCCCCACTCCTTTTTTTCCTTCCTCACCTCAGCCCGGAGAGATATTCCAGTGGAAGTTATGGGTGACACATCCTCTTCTTTACAGGTGGCAGCCTGGCAACTCCTGCCGAAAGTCCAGCAGAGCCCCACTCACACCGGGCCACCCACAAAGCCGTGGACCCTCACACCCTCCCACCAGCACAGCCCCGAGACTGCTGACGGGGCAGAGAATATGGAGTCAGGCACAGCTGCAGGGGCTATTGCTGCCTGGAGTGCTGTTTATATTGACCTCAACCCAGGCACACCTGGGGAGGGCTTGCCGGCAGGGTCAGGCTGCCCAGGTCAGCTAATCCTCAGCCCTCAGGGAATCACATTGCAGAAAATGGACCTCGCTAAGACAGAATATTCGCCAAGGAAAAAAAGGACACAATGCCATTTGCAGCACCGTAGATGAGTCTCGAGGTAATCACGTGACTTGGAGTAAGTCAGAAAGTGAAAGACACATATCATATCATATCACTTATAGGTGTTACCTATAAATTGATACCAGGGCAGATATTTCCACGGAGAAGGGCAATCACAGATTCATTAAACAAACTTATGGTTCACCAAAGGAAAGGTGTGAGGATTGAATTCATTACGATATTGGGGTTAACAGACAGATACAAACACAGTAGACGTATATAATCACCAAAGACCTACGGAGTACCAAAAGAAGACTACTCAACATTCTTTCATAACGTACATGGGAAAAGGATCCCAGGAAGAACAGACATATGTATATGTGTAAAAGAACCACCTCTTGCACACCTACAACAAGCTAATCGTTGTACTCAAACTTGCTGTAATAAAAAATAAAAAATTAAATTAAAAACACGAACAAGATGTAGTGAGACAAACTTGAGGGGCTTTCTCCTGGCACATTCCGTTCTACATTCCAATCTAGAACACGACTTCCATTGAGGCTCTGCTGCCCTAGTAACCAGATTTGGTAAGGGAGAACTGCTGCCACCTTGTGGCCGTTTCACACAACTGCAGGTTTAATGCCAGCGCTAATGGTCAGTGGATATTCCAAATCATTACAGGCCTGTAAATGACACCTGCCCTGAAAACAATTCCTGGGGTCATATATCGACCAAAAAATTCAAAAGACGTCCATATTTCAAAACGACAGTTTCAAGAGGCATATTTCACGCACATTAGTGTTCTGCTTCTTTTGCTTTCTTTGTTTCTTTGTTAAAAAAAACGGGAATGGAGAAAGGCAACCCTCAGAATGGGCGAAAACGTTCACAAACGAATCAATGGACAAAGGTTTAATCTCCAATATATATAAACAGCTCATGCAGCTTAATACTAATAAAACAAACATCCCAATACAAAAATGGGCAGAAGATCTAAAGAGACGTTTCTTCAAAGAAGACACAGAGATGGCCAAGACGCACATGAAAAGCTGCTCAACATCACTAATTATTAGAGAAATGCAAATCAAAACTACAATGAGGTAAGACCTCACACCTGTTAGAATCGGCATCATCAGATAATCTACAAACAACAAATTCTGGGGAGGGTGTGGACAAAAGGAACCCTCTTCCGCTATTGGTGGGAATGTAAATTGATACAGTCACTATGGAGAACAGTATGGAGGTTCCTTTAAAAAACTAAAAAGAGAATTACCATAGGATCCAGCAATCCCACTTCTGGGCATATACCCAGAGAAAACCATAAATCACAGAGACACATTCACCACAATGTTCATTGCAGCACTATTTACAATAGCCAGGTTATGGAAGCAACATAAATGCCCACAGACAGACGAATGGATAAAGATGTGGTACATATATAAAATGGAATATTACTCAGCCATAAAAAGGAATGAAACTGGGTCATTTGTAGAGAAGTTGATGGATCTAGAGACTGTCATACAGAGTCAAGTAAGCCAGAAAGAGAAAAACAAATATTGTATATTAATGCCTATATGTGGAACCTAGAAAAATGGTAGAGATGAACTGGTTTGCAGGGCAGAAATAGAGACACAGAGGTAGAGAACAAATGTATGGACACAAAGTGGGGGAAGCCATGGGGTGGTGGTGGTGGGATGAGTTGGGAGATTAGGATTGACCTGTATACATGTCTATGCATAAAATAGATAACTAATAATAACCTACTGTATAAAAAAATAACTAAAATTAAATTTGAAAATTTTAAAAAATAAAATGTAAAAATAAAACAGAAAAAAAGTTCTTCCATTCACACTGATGTATTTATACGAATGAATTATTTCCATGCTTATATCTATAAATACATAAATGAGGAATAAAATCTAACTTGAACCAAAAAAGAAAAAAAAACTGAACCTAAGAATTATACAGAGGAAAACACTAACAAGGCACTTGCTCCAGTGGTAAAGAATTCTGAAATTGGTCAGAGGTGGGGAATCATCTCCCATACAGCCAGCAGCCCCGCCCGCCCACGCAAGGAGCATCCTCATTGCAAAGCTGGGAGACCGTGCCGAGGCCTCTGTGAGTAAACGTGAGCTGAGCCCCAGGCCAGATGCTGCTGAACTCTTCCCACCCTTCCCAGGTGAAACACCTGAATATGTACAAGGGCTTGAAAGCCTAGAGGAAGGGCCGTGGAGCCAAACCAGCGACAGCACGCAGGCCAACTTGGTGCCTGCAGGTCAGCCAGGATGGTACTGCCACGGGCGCTCTTCTGGAAGCTTTCTATTGCCCTGCCTGAGATACCCCTCCTGTCCCGGCCCCCACTCCTTTTTTTCCTTCCTCACCTCAGCCCGGAGAGATATTCCAGTGGAAGTTATGGGTGACACATCCTCTTCTTTACAGGTGGCAGCCTGGCAACTCCTGCCGAAAGTCCAGCAGAGCCCCACTCACACCGGGCCACCCACAAAGCCGTGGACCCTCACACCCTCCCACCAGCACAGCCCCGAGACTGCTGACGGGGCAGAGAATATGGAGTCAGGCACAGCTGCAGGGGCTATTGCTGCCTGGAGTGCTGTTTATATTGACCTCAACCCAGGCACACCTGGGGAGGGCTTGCCGGTAGGGTCAGGCTGCCCAGGTCAGCTAATCCTCAGCCCTCAGGGAATCACATTGCAGAAAATGAACCTCGCTAAGACAGAATATTCGCCAAGGAGAAAAAGGACACAATGCCATTTGCAGCACCGTAGATGAGTCTAGAGGTAATCACGTGACTTGGAGTAAGTCAGAAAGTGAAAGACACATATCATATCATATCACTTATAGGTGTTACCTATAAATTGATACCAGGGCAGATATTTCCACGGAGAAGGGCAATCACAGATTCATTAAACAAACTTATGGTTCACCAAAGGAAAGGTGTGAGGATTGAATTCATTACGATATTGGGGTTAACAGACATATACAAACACAGTAGACGTATATAATCACCAAAGACCTACGGAGTACCAAGAGAAGACTACTCAACATTCTGTCATAACGTACATGGGAAAAGGATCCCAGGAAGAACAGACATAAGTATATGTGTAAAAGAACCACCTCTTGCACACCTACAACAAGCTAAACGTTGTACTCAAATTTGCTGTAATAAAAAATAAAAAATTAAATTAAGAACACGAACAAGAAGTAGTGAGACAAACATGAGGGGCTTTCTCCTGGCACATTCCGTTCTACATTCCAATCTAGAACACGACTTCCATTGAGTCTCTGGTGCCCTAGTAACCAGATTTGGTAAGGGAGAACTGCTGCCACCTTGTGGCCGTTTCACACAACTGCAGGTTTAATGCCAGCGCTAATGGTCAGTGGATATTCCAAATCATTACAGGCCTGTAAATGACACCTGCCCTGAAAACAATTCCTGGGGTCATATATCGACCAAAAAATTCAAAAGACGTCCATATTTCAAAACGACAGTTTCAAGAGGCATATTTCACGCACATTAGTGTTCTGCTTCTTTTGCTTTCTTTCTTTCTTTGTTAAAAAAAACGGGAATGGAGAAAGGCAACCCTCAGAATGGGCGAAAACGTTCACAAACGAATCAATGGACAAAGGTTTAATCTCCAATATATATAAACAGCTCATGCAGCTTAATATTAATAAAACAAACAACCCAATACAAAAATGGGCAGAAGATCTAAAGAGACGTTTCTTCAAAGAAGACACAGAGATGGCCAAGACGCACATGAAAAGCTGCTCAACATCACTAATTATTAGAGAAATGCAAATCAAAACTACAATGAGGTAAGACCTCACACCTGTTAGAATCGGCATCATCAGATAATCTACAAACAACAAACTCTGGGGAGGGTGTGGACAAAAGGAACCCTCTTCCGCTATTGGTGGGAATGTAAATTGATACAGTCACTATGGAGAACAGTATGGAGGTTCCTTTAAAAAACTAAAAAGAGAATTACCATAGGATCCAGCAATCCCACTTCTGGGCATATACCCAGAGAAAACCATAAATCACAGAGACACATTCACCACAATGTTCATTGCAGCACTATTTACAATAGCCAGGTTATGGAAGCAACATAAGTGCCCACAGACAGACGAATGGATAAAGATGTGGTACATATATAAAATGGAATATTACTCAGCCATAAAAAGGAATGAAACTGGGTCATTTGTAGAGAAGTTGATGGATCTAGAGACTGTCATACAGAGTGAAGTAAGTCAGAAAGAGAAAAACAAATATTGTATATTAATGCCTATATGTGGAACCTAGAAAAATGGTAGAGATGAACTGGTTTGCAGTGCAGAAATAGAGACACAGAGGTAGAGAAGAAACGTATGGACACAAAGTGGGGGAAGCCATGGGGTGTTGGTGGTGGGATGAGTTGGGAGATTAGGATTGACCTGTATACATGTCTATGCATAAAATAGATAACTAATAATAACCTACTGTATAAAAAAATAACTAAAATTAAATTTCAAAATTTTAAAAAATAAAATGTAAAAATAAAACAGAAAAAAAGTTGTTCCATTCACACTGATGTATTTATATGAATGAATTATTTCCATGCTTATATCTATAAATACATAAATGAGGAATAAAATCTAACTTGAACCAAAAAAGAAAAAAAAAAACTGAACCTAACAGTTATACAGAGGAAGACACTACCAAGGCACTTGCTCCATTGGTAAACAATTCTGAAATTGGTCAGAGGTGGGGAATCATCTCCCATACAGCCAGCAGCCCCGCCCACCCACGAAAGGAGCATCCTCATTGCAAATCTGGGAGACCGTGCCGAGGCCTCTGTGAGTAAACGTGAGCTGAGCCCCAGGCCAGATGCTGCTGAACTCTTCCCACCCTTCCCAGGTGAAACACCTGAATATGTACAAGGGCTTGAAAGCCTAGAGGAAGGGCCGTGGTGCCACACCAGCGACAGCACGCAGGCCAACTTGGTGCCTGCAGGTCAGCCAGGATGGTACTGGCCACGGGCGCTCTTCTGAAAGCTTTCTATTGCCCTGCCTGAGATACCCCTCCTGTCCCGGCCCCCACTCCTTTTTTTCCTTCCTCACCTCAGCCCGGAGAGATATTCCAGTGGAAGTTATGGGTGACACATCCTCTTCTTTACAGGTGGCAGCCTGGCAACTCCTGCCGAAAGTCCAGCAGAGCCCCACTCACACCGGGCCACCCACAAAGCCGTGGACCCTCACACCCTCCCACCAGCACAGCCCCGAGACTGCTGACGGGGCAGAGAATATGGAATAAGGCACAGCTGCAGGGGCTATTGCTGCCTGGAGTGCTGTTTATATTGACCTCAACCCAGGCACACCTGGGGTGGGCTTGCCGGCAGGGTCAGGCTGCACAGGTCAGCTAATCCTCAGCCCTCAGGGAATCACATTGCAGAATATGGACCTCGCTAAGACAGAATATTCGCCAAGGAAAAAAAGGACACAATGCCATTTGCAGCACCGTAGATGAGTCTCGAGGTAATCACGTGACTTGGAGTAAGTCAGAAAGTGAAAGACACATATCATATCATATCACTTATAGGTGTTACCTATAAATTGATACCAGGGCAGATATTTCCACGGAGAAGGGCAATCACAGATTCATTAGACAAACTTATGGTTCACCAAAGGAAAGGTGTGAGGATTGAATTCATTACGATATTGGGGTTAACAGACAGATACAAACACAGTAGACGTATATAATCACCAAAGACCTACGGAGTACCAAGAGAAGACTACTCAACATTCTGTCATAACGTACATGGGAAAAGGATCCCAGGAAGAACAGACATATGTATATGTGTAAAAGAACCACCTCTTGCACACCTACAACAAGCTAAACTTTGTACTCAAACTTGCTGTAATAAAAAATAAAAAATTAAATTAAAAACACGAACAAGAAGTAGTGAGACAAACTTGAGGGGCTTTCTCCTGGCACATTCCGTTCTACATTCTAATCTAGAACACGACTTCCATTGAGGCTCTGCTGCCCTAGTAACCAGATTTGGTAAGGGAGAACTGCTGCCACCTTGTGGCCGTTTCACACAACTGCAGGTTTAATGCCAGCGCTAATGGTCAGTGGATATTCCAAATCATTACAGGCCTGTAAATGACACCTGCCCTGAAAACAATTCCTGGGGTCATATATCGACCAAAAAATTCAAAAGACGTCCATATTTCAAAACGACAGTTTCAAGAGGCATATTTCACGCACATTAGTGTTCTGCTTCTTTTGCTTTCTTTCTTTCTTTGTTAAAAAAATCGGGAATGGAGAAAGGCAACTCTCAGAATGGGCGAAAACGTTCACAAACGAATCAATGGACAAAGGTTTAATCTGCAATATATATAAACAGCTCATGCAGCTTAATATTAATAAAACAAACAACCCAATACAAAAATGGGCAGAAGATCTAAAGAGACGTTTCTTCAAAGAAGACACAGAGATGGCCAAGACGCACATGAAAAGCTGCTCAACATCACTAATTATTAGAGAAATGCAAATCAAAACTACAATGAGGTAAGACCTCACACCTGTTAGAATCGGCATCATCAGATAATCTACAAACAACAAATTCTGGGGAGGGTGTGGACAAAAGGAACCCTCTTCCGCTATTGGTGGGAATGTAAATTGATACAGTCACTATGGAGAACAGTATGGAGGTTCCTTTAAAAAACTAAAAAGAGAATTACCATAGGATCCAGCAATCCCACTTCTGGGCATATACCGAGAGAAAACCATAAATCACAGAGACACATTCACCACAATGTTCATTGCAGCACTATTTACAATAGCCAGGTTATGGAAGCAACATAAATGCCCACAGACAGACGAATGGATAAAGATGTGGTACATATATAAAATGGAATATTACTCAGCCATAAAAAGGAATGAAACTGGGTCATTTGTAGAGAAGTTGATGGATCTAGAGACTGTCATACAGAGTAAAGTAAGCCAGAAAGAGAAAAACAAATATTGTATATTAATGCCTATATGTGGAACCTAGAAAAATGGTAGAGATGAACTGGTTTGCAGGGCAGAAATAGAGACACAGAGGTAGAGAACAAACGTATGGACACAAAGTGGGGGAAGCCATGGGGTGGTGGTGGTGGGATGAGTTGGGAGATTAGGATTGACCTGTATACATGTCTATGCATAAAATAGATAACTAATAATAACATACTGTATAAAAAAATAACTAAAATTAAATTTCAAAATTTTAAAAAATAAAATGTAAAAATAAAACAGAAAAAAAGTTCTTCCATTCACACTGATGTATTTATACGAATGAATTATTTCCATGCTTATATCTATAAATACATAAATGAGGAATAAAATCTAACTTGAACCAAAAAAGAAAAAGAAAAACTGAACCTAACAGTTATACAGAGGAAAACACTACCAAGGCACTTGCTCCAGTGGTAAACAATTCTGAAATTGGTCAGAGGTGGGGAATCATCTCCCATACAGCCAGCAGCCCCGCACGCCCACGCAAGGAGCATCCTTATTGCAAAGCTGGGAGACCGTGCCGAGGCCTCTGTGAGTAAACGTGAGCTGAGCCCCAGGCCAGATGCTGCTGAACTGTTCCCACCCTTCCCAGGTGAAACACCTGAATATGTACAAGGGCTTGAAAGCCTAGAGGAAGGGCCGTGGAGCCACACCAGCGACAGCACGCAGGCCAACTTGGTGCCTGCAGGTCAGCCAGGATGGTACTGGCCACGGGCGCTCTTCTGGAAGCTTTCTATTGCCCTGCCTGAGATACCCCTCCTGTCCCGGCCCCCACTCCTTTTTTTCCTTCCTCACCTCAGCCCGGAGAGATATTCCAGTGGAAGTTATGGGTGACACATCCTCTTCTTTACAGGTGGCAGCCTGGCAACTCCTGCCGAAAGTCCAGCAGAGCCCCACTCACACCGGGCCACCCACAAAGCTGTGGACCCTCACACCCTCCCACCAGCACAGCCCCGAGACTGCTGACGGGGCAGAGAATATGGAGTCAGGCACAGCTGCAGGGGCTATTGCTGCCTGGAGTGCTGTTTATATTGACATCAACCCAGGCACACCTGGGGAGGGCTTGCCGGCAGGGTAAGGCTGCCCAGGTCAGCTAATCCTCAGCCCTCAGGGAATCACATTTCAGAAAATGGACCTCGCTAAGACAGAATATTCGCCAAGGAAAAAAAGGACACAATGCCATTTGCAGCACCGTAGATGATCTCGAGGTAATCACGTGACTTGGAGTAAGTCAGAAAGTGAAAGACACATATCATATCATATCACTTATAGGTGTTACCTATAAATTGATACCAGGGCAGATATTTCCACGGAGAAGGGCAATCACAGATTCATTAAACAAACTTATGGTTCACCAAAGAAAAGGTGTGAGGATTGAATTCATTACGATATTGGGGTTAACAGACAGATACAAACACAGTAGACGTATATAATCACCAAAGACCTACGGAGTACCAAGAGAAGACTACTCAACATTCTGTCATAACGTACATGGGAAAAGGATCCCAGGAAGAACAGACATATGTATATGTGTAAAAGAACCACCTCTTGCACACCTACAACAAGCTAATCGTTGTACTCAAACTTGCTGTAATAAAAAATAAAAAATTAAATTAAAAACACGAACAAGAAGTAGTGAGACAAACTTGAGGGGCTTTCTCCTGGCACATTCCGTTCTACATTCCAATCTAGAACACGACTTCCATTGAGGCTCTGCTGCCCTAGTAACCAGATTTGGTAAGGGAGAACTGCTGCCACCTTGTGGCCGTTTCACACAACTGCAGGTTTAATGCCAGCGCTAATGGTCAGTGGATATTCCAAATCATTACAGGCCTGTAAATGACACCTGCCCTGAAAACAAATCCTGGGGTCATATATCGACCAAAAAATTCAAAAGACGTCCATATTTCAAAACGACAGTTTCAAGAGGCATATTTCACGCACATTAGTGTTCTGCTTCTTTTGCTTTCTTTCTTTCTTTGTTAAAAAAAACGGGAATGGAGAAAGGCAACCCTCAGAATGGGCGAAAACGTTCACAAACGAATCAATGGACAAAGGTTTAATCTCCAATATATATAAACAGCTCATGCAGCTTAATACTAATAAAACAAACATCCCAATACAAAAATGGGCAGAAGATCTAAAGAGACGTTTCTTCAAAGAAGACACAGAGATGGCCAAGACGCACATGAAAAGCTGCTCAACATCACTAATTATTAGAGAAATGCAAATCAAAACTACAATGAGGTAAGACCTCACACCTGTTAGAATCGGCATCATCAGATAATCTACAAACAACAAATTCTGGGGAGGGTTTGGACAAAAGGAACCCTCTTCCGCTATTGGTGGGAATGTAAATTGATACAGTCACTATGGAGAACAGTATGGAGGTTCCTTTAAAAAACTAAAAAGAGAATTACCATAGGATCCAGCAATCCCACTTCTGGGCATATACCCTGAGAAAACCATAAATCACAGAGACACATTCACCACAATGTTCATTGCAGCACTATTTACAATAGCCAGGTTATGGAAGCAACATAAATGCCCACAGACAGACGAATGGATAAAGATGTGGTACATATATAAAATGGAATATTACTCAGCCATAAAAAGGAATGAAACTGGGTCATTTGTAGAGAAGTTGATGGATCTAGAGACTGTCATACAGAGTCAAGTAAGCCAGAAAGAGAAAAACAAATATTGTATATTAATGCCTATATGTGGAACCTAGAAAAATGGTAGAGATGAACTGGTTTGCAGGGCAGAAATAGAGACACAGAGGTAGAGAACAAACGTATGGACACAAAGTGGGGGAAGCCATGGGGTGGTGGTGGTGGGATGAGTTGGGAGATTAGGATTGACCTGTATACATGTCTATGCATAAAATAGATAACTAATAATAACCTACTGTATAAAAAAATAACTAAAATTAAATTTGAAAATTTTAAAAAATAAAATGTAAAAATAAAACAGAAAAAAAGTTCTTCCATTCACACTGATGTATTTATACGAATGAATTATTTCCATGCTTATATCTATAAATACATAAATGAGGAATAAAATCTAACTTGAACCAAAAAAGAAAAAAAAACTGAACCTAAGAATTATACAGAGGAAAACACTAACAAGGCACTTGCTCCAGTGGTAAAGAATTCTGAAATTGGTCAGAGGTGGGGAATCATCTCCCATACAGCCAGCAGCCCCGCCCGCCCACGCAAGGAGCATCCTCATTGCAAAGCTGGGAGACCGTGCCGAGGCCTCTGTGAGTAAACGTGAGCTGAGCCCCAGGCCAGATGCTGCTGAACTCTTCCCACCCTTCCCAGGTGAAACACCTGAATATGTACAAGGGCTTGAAAGCCTAGAGGAAGGGCCGTGGAGCCAAACCAGCGACAGCACGCAGGCCAACTTGGTGCCTGCAGGTCAGCCAGGATGGTACTGCCACGGGCGCTCTTCTGGAAGCTTTCTATTGCCCTGCCTGAGATACCCCTCCTGTCCCGGCCCCCACTCCTTTTTTTCCTTCCTCACCTCAGCCCGGAGAGATATTCCAGTGGAAGTTATGGGTGACACATCCTCTTCTTTACAGGTGGCAGCCTGGCAACTCCTGCCGAAAGTCCAGCAGAGCCCCACTCACACCGGGCCACCCACAAAGCCGTGGACCCTCACACCCTCCCACCAGCATAGCCCCGAGACTGCTGACGGGGCAGAGAATATGGAGTAAGGCACAGCTGCAGGGGCTATTGCTGCCTGGAGTGCTGTTTATATTGACCTCAACCCAGGCACACCTGGGGAGGGCTTGCCGGCAGGGTCAGGCTGCCCAGGTCAGCTAATCCTCAGCCCTCAGGGAATCACATTGCAGAAAATGAACCTCGCTAAGACAGAATATTCGCCAAGGAGAAAAAGGACACAATGCCATTTGCAGCACCGTAGATGAGTCTAGAGGTAATCACGTGACTTGGAGTAAGTCAGAAATTGAAAGACACATATCATATCATATCACTTATAGGTGTTACCTATAAATTGATACCAGGGCAGATATTTCCACGGAGAAGGGCAATCACAGATTCATTAAACAAACTTATGGTTCACCAAAGGAAAGGTGTGAGGATTGAATTCATTACGATATTGGGGTTAACAGACATATACAAACACAGTAGACGTATATAATCACCAAAGACCTACGGAGTACCAAGAGAAGACTACTCAACATTCTGTCATAACGTACATGGGAAAAGGATCCCAGGAAGAACAGACATAAGTATATGTGTAAAAGAACCACCTCTTGCACACCTACAACAAGCTAAACGTTGTACTCAAATTTGCTGTAATAAAAAATAAAAAATTAAATTAAGAACACGAACAAGAAGTAGTGAGACAAACATGAGGGGCTTTCTCCTGGCACATTCCGTTCTACATTCCAATCTAGAACACGACTTCCATTGAGTCTCTGGTGCCCTAGTAACCAGATTTGGTAAGGGAGAACTGCTGCCACCTTGTGGCCGTTTCACACAACTGCAGGTTTAATGCCAGCGCTAATGGTCAGTGGATATTCCAAATCATTACAGGCCTGTAAATGACACCTGCCCTGAAAACAATTCCTGGGGTCATATATCGACCAAAAAATTCAAAAGACGTCCATATTTCAAAACGACAGTTTCAAGAGGCATATTTCACGCACATTAGTGTTCTGCTTCTTTTGCTTTCTTTCTTTCTTTGTTAAAAAAAACGGGAATGGAGAAAGGCAACCCTCAGAATGGGCGAAAACGTTCACAAACGAATCAATGGACAAAGGTTTAATCTCCAATATATATAAACAGCTCATGCAGCTTAATATTAATAAAACAAACAACCCAATACAAAAATGGGCAGAAGATCTAAAGAGACGTTTCTTCAAAGAAGACACAGAGATGGCCAAGACGCACATGAAAAGCTGCTCAACATCACTAATTATTAGAGAAATGCAAATCAAAACTACAATGAGGTAAGACCTCACACCTGTTAGAATCGGCATCATCAGATAATCTACAAACAACAAACTCTGGGGAGGGTGTGGACAAAAGGAACCCTCTTCCGCTATTGGTGGGAATGTAAATTGATACAGTCACTATGGAGAACAGTATGGAGGTTCCTTTAAAAAACTAAAAAGAGAATTACCATAGGATCCAGCAATCCCACTTCTGGGCATATACCAAGAGAAAACCATAAATCACAGAGACACATTCACCACAATGTTCATTGCAGCACTATTTACAATAGCCAGGTTATGGAAGCAACATAAGTGCCCACAGACAGACGAATGGATAAAGATGTGGTACATATATAAAATGGAATATTACTCAGCCATAAAAAGGAATGAAACTGGGTCATTTGTAGAGAAGTTGATGGATCTAGAGACTGTCATACAGAGTGAAGTAAGTCAGAAAGAGAAAAACAAATATTGTATATTAATGCCTATATGTGGAACCTAGAAAAATGGTAGAGATGAACTGGTTTGCAGTGCAGAAATAGAGACACAGAGGTAGAGAAGAAACGTATGGACACAAAGTGGGGGAAGCCATGGGGTGTTGGTGGTGGGATGAGTTGGGAGATTAGGATTGACCTGTATACATGTCTATGCATAAAATAGATAACTAATAATAACCTACTGTATAAAAAAATAACTAAAATTAAATTTCAAAATTTTAAAAAATAAAATGTAAAAATAAAACAGAAAAAAAGTTGTTCCATTCACACTGATGTATTTATATGAATGAATTATTTCCATGCTTATATCTATAAATACATAAATGAGGAATAAAATCTAACTTGAACCAAAAAAGAAAAAAAAAAACTGAACCTAACAGTTATACAGAGGAAGACACTACCAAGGCACTTGCTCCATTGGTAAACAATTCTGAAATTGGTCAGAGGTGGGGAATCATCTCCCATACAGCCAGCAGCCCCGCCCACCCACGAAAGGAGCATCCTCATTGCAAATCTGGGAGACCGTGCCGAGGCCTCTGTGAGTAAACGTGAGCTGAGCCCCAGGCCAGATGCTGCTGAACTCTTCCCACCCTTCCCAGGTGAAACACCTGAATATGTACAAGGGCTTGAAAGCCTAGAGGAAGGGCCGTGGAGCCACACCAGCGACAGCACGCAGGCCAACTTGGTGCCTGCAGGTCAGCCAGGATTGTACTGGCCACGGGCGCTCTTCTGGAAGCTTTCTATTGCCCTGCCTGAGATACCCCTCCTGTCCCGGCCCCCACTCCTTTTTTTCCTTCCTCACCTCAGCCCGGAGAGATATTCCAGTGGAAGTTATGGGTGACACATCCTCTTCTTTACAGGTGGCAGCCTGGCAACTCCTGCCGAAAGTCCAGCAGAGCCCCACTCACACCGGGCCACCCACAAAGCCGTGGACCCTCACACCCTCCCACCAGCACAGCCCCGAGACTGCTGACGGGGCAGAGAATATGGAGTAAGGCACAGCTGCAGGGGCTATTGCTGCCTGGAGTGCTGTTTATATTGACCTCAACACAGGCACACCTGGGGTGGGCTTGCCGGCAGGGTCAGGCTGCCCAGGTCAGCTAATCCTCAGCCCTCAGGGAATCACATTGCAGAATATGGACCTCGCTAAGACAGAATATTCGCCAAGGAAAAAAAGGACACAATGCCATTTGCAGCACCGTAGATGAGTCTCGAGGTAATCACGTGACTTGGAGTAAGTCAGAAAGTGAAAGACACATATCATATCATATCACTTATAGGTGTTACCTATAAATTGATACCAGGGCAGATATTTCCACGGAGAAGGGCAATCACAGATTCATTAAACAAACTTATGGTTCACCAAAGGAAAGGTGTGAGGATTGAATTCATTACGATATTGGGGTTAACAGACAGATACAAACACAGTAGACGTATATAATCACCAAAGACCTACGGAGTACCAAGA
Organism: Mesoplodon bidens; assembly: GCF_964165515.1. Taxonomy (NCBI): domain Eukaryota; kingdom Metazoa; phylum Chordata; class Mammalia; order Artiodactyla; family Ziphiidae; genus Mesoplodon; species Mesoplodon bidens. The sequence goes on along the minus strand of NW_027672296.1, from coordinate 10,809 downwards.
GAAGACTACTCAACATTCTGTCATAACGTACATGGGAAAAGGATCCCAGGAAGAACAGACATATGTATATGTGTAAAAGAACCACCTCTTGCACACATACAACAAGCTAAACTTTGTACTCAAACTTGCTGTAATAAAAAATAAAAAATTAAATTAAAAACACGAACAAGAAGTAGTGAGACAAACTTGAGGGGCTTTCTCCTGGCACATTCCGTTCTACATTCTAATCTAGAACACGACTTCCATTGAGGCTCTGCTGCCCTAGTAACCAGATTTGGTAAGGGAGAACTGCTGCCACCTTGTGGCCATTTCACACAACTGCAGGTTTAATGCCAGCGCTAAGGGTCAGTGGATATTCCAAATCATTACAGGCCTGTAAATGACACCTGCCCTGAAAACAAATCCTGGGGTCATATATCGACCAAAAAATTCAAAAGACGTCCATATTTCAAAACGACAGTTTCAAGAGGCATATTTCACGCACATTAGTGTTCTGCTTCTTTTGCTTTCCTTCTTTCTTTGTTAAAAAAATCGGGAATGGAGAAAGGCAACCCTCAGAATGGGCGAAAACGTTCACAAACGAATCAATGGACAAAGGTTTAATCTGCAATATATATAAACAGCTCATGCAGCTTAATATTAATAAAACAAACAACCCAATACAAAAATGGGCAGAAGATCTAAAGAGACGTTTCTTCAAAGAATACACAGAGATGGCCAAGACGCACATGAAAAGCTGCTCAACATCACTAATTATTAGAGAAATGCAAATCAAAACTACAATGAGGTAAGACCTCACACCTGTTATAATCGGCATCATCAGATAATCTACAATCAACAAATTCTGGGGAGGGTGTGGACAAAAGGAACCCTCTTCCGCTATTGGTGGGAATGTAAATTGATACAGTCACTATGGAGAACAGTATGGAGGTTCCTTTAAAAAACTGAAAAGAGAATTACCATAGGATCCAGCAATCCCACTTCTGGGCGTATACCCAGAGAAAACCATAAATCACAAAGACACATTCACCACAATGTTCATTGCAGCACTAGTTACAATAGCCAGGTAATGGAAGCAACCTAAATGCCCACAGACAGACGAATGGATAAAGATGTGGTACATATACAAAATGGAATATTACTCAGCCATAAAAAGGAATGAAACTGGGTCATTTGTAGAGAAGTTGATGGATCTAGAGACTGTCATACAGAGTCAAGTAAGCCAGAAAGAGAAAAACAAATATTGTATATTAATGCCTATATGTGGAACCTAGAAAAATGGTAGAGATGAACTGGTTTGCAGGGCAGAAATAGAGACACAGAGGTAGAGAACAAACGTATGGACACAAAGTGGGGGAAGCCATGGGGTGGTGGTGGTGGGATGAGTTGGGAGATTAGGATTGACCTGTATACATGTCTATGCATAAAATAGATAACTAATAATAACCTACTGTATAAAAAAATAACTAAAATTAAATTTCAAAATTTTTAAAAATAAAATGTAAAAATAAAACAGAAAAAAAGTTCTTCCATTCACACTGATGTATTTATACGAATGAATTATTTCCATGCTTATATCTATAAATACATAAATGAGGAATAAAATCTAACTTGAACCAAAAAAGAAAAAAAAACTGAACCTAAGAATTATACAGAGGAAAACACTACGAAGGCACTTGCTCCAGTGGTAAACAATTCTGAAATTGGTCAGAGGTGGGGAATCATCTCCCATACAGCCAGCAGCCCCGCCCGCCCACGCAAGGAGCATCCTCATTGCAAACCTGGGAGACCGTGCCGAGTCCTCTGTGAGTAAACGTGAGCTGAGCCCCAGGCCAGATGCTGCTGAACTGTTCCCACCCTTCCCAGGTGAAACACCTGAATATGTACAAGGGCTTGAAAGCCTAGAGGAAGGGCCGTGGAGCCACACCAGCGACAGCACGCAGGCCAACTTGGTGCCTGCAGGTCAGCCAGGATGGTACTGGCCACGGGCGCTCTTCTGGAAGCTTTCTATTGCCCTGCATGAGATACCCCTCCTGTCCCGGCCCCCACTCCTTTTTTTCCTTCCTCACCTCAGCCCGGAGAGATATTCCAGTGGAAGTTATGGGTGACACATCCTCTTCTTTACAGGTGGCAGCCTGGCAACTCCTGCCGAAAGTCCAGCAGAGCCCCACTCACACCGGGCCACCCACAAAGCCGTGGACCCTCACACCCTCCCACCAGCACAGCCCCGAGACTGCTGACGGGGCAGAGAATATGGAGTCAGGCACAGCTGCAGGGGCTATTGCTGCCTGGAGTGCTGTTTATATTGACCTCAACCCAGGCACACCTGGGGAGGGCTTGCCGGCAGGGTCAGGCTGCCCAGGTCAGCTAATCCTCAGCCCTCAGGGAATCACATTGCAGAAAATGGACCTCGCTAGGACAGAATATTCGCCAAGGAGAAAAAGGACACAATGCCATTTGCAGCACCGTAGATGAGTCTCGAGGTAATCACGTGACTTGGAGTAAGTCAGAAAGTGAAAGACAAATATCATATCATATCATTATAGGTGTTACCTATAAATTGATACCAGGGCAGATATTTCCACGGAGAAGGGCAATCACAGATTCATTAAACAAACTTATGGTTCACCAAAGGAAAGGTGTGAGGATTGAATTCATTACGATATTGGGGTTAACAGACATATACAAACACAGTAGACGTATATAATCACCAAAGACCTACGGAGTACCAAGAGAAGACTACTCAACATTCTGTCATAACGTACATGGGAAAAGGATCCCAGGAAGAACAGACATATGTATATGTGTAAAAGAACCACCTCTTGCACACCTACAACAAGCTAAACGTTGTACTCAAACTTGCTGTAATAAAAAATAAAAAATTAAATTAAGAACACGAACAAGAAGTAGTGAGACAAACTTGAGGGGCTTTCTCCTGGCACATTCCGTTCTACATTCCAATCTAGAACACGACTTCCATTGAGTCTCTGCTGCCCTAGTAACCAGAATTGGTAAGGGAGAACTGCTGCCACCTTGTGGCCGTTTCACACAACTGCAGGTTTAATGCCAGCGCTAATGGTCAGTGGATATTCCAAATCATTACAGGCCTGTAAATGACACCTGCCCTGAAAACAAATCCTGGGGTCATATATCAACCAAAAAATTCAAAATACGTCCATATTTCAAAACGACAGTTTCAAGAGGCATATTACACGCACATTAGTGTTCTGCTTCTTTTGCTTTCTTTCTTTCTTTGTTAAAAAAAACGGGAATGGAGAAAGGCAACCCTCAGAATGGGCGAAAACGTTCACAAACGAATCAATGGACAAAGGTTTAATCTCCAATATATATAAACAGCTCATGCAGCTTAATATTAATAAAACAAACAACCCAATACAAAAATGGGCAGAAGATCTAAAGAGACGTTTCTTCAAAGAAGACACAGAGATGGCCAAGACGCACATGAAAAGCTGCTCAACATCACTAATTATTAGAGAAATGCAAATCAAAACTACAATGAGGTAAGACCTCACACCTGTTAGAATCGGCATCATCAGATAATCTACAAACAACAAACTCTGGGGAGGGTGTGGACAAAAGGAACCCTCTTCCGCTATTGGTGGGAATGTAAATTGATACAGTCACTATGGAGAACAGTATGGAGGTTCCTTTAAAAAACTAAAAAGAGAATTACCATAGGATCCAGCAATCCCACTTCTGGGCATATACCCAGAGAAAACCATAAATCACAGAGACACATTCACCACAATGTTCATTGCAGCACTATTTACAATAGCCAGGTTATGGAAGCAACATAAATGCCCACAGACAGACGAATGGATAAAGATGTGGTACATATATAAAATGGAATATTACTCAGCCATAAAAAGGAATGAAACTGGGTCATTTGTAGAGAAGTTGATGGATCTAGAGACTGTCATACAGAGTCAAGTAAGCCAGAAAGAGAAAAACAAATATTGTATATTAATGCCTATATGTGGAACCTAGAATAATGGTAGAGATGAACTGGTTTGCAGGGCAGAAATAGAGACACAGAGGTAGAGAACAAATGTATGGACACAAAGTGGGGGAAGTCATGGGGTGGTGGTGGTGGGATGACTTGGGATATTAGGATTGACCTGTATACATGTCTATGCATAAAATAGATAACTAATAATAACCTACTGTATAAAAAAATAACTAAAATTAAATTTCAAAATTTTAAAAAATAAAATGTAAAAATAAAACAGAAAAAAAGTTCTTCCATTCACACTGATGTATTTATACGAATGAATTATTTCCATGCTTATACCTATAAATACATAAATGAGGAATAAAATCTAACTTGAACCAAAAAAGAAAAAAAAAAACTGAACCTAACAGTTATACAGAGGAAAACACTACCAAGGCACTTGCTCCAGTGGTAAACAATTCTGAAATTGGTCAGAGGTGGGGAATCATCTCCCATACAGCCAGCAGCCCCGCCCGCCCACGCAAGGAGCATCCTCATTGCAAAGCTGGGAGACCGTGCTGAGGCCTCTGTGAGTAAACGTGAGCTGAGCCCCAGGCCAGATGCTGCTGAACTGTTCCCACCCTTCCCAGGTGAAACACCTGAATATGTACAAGGGCTTGAAAGCCTAGAGGAAGGGCCGTGGAGCCACACCAGCGACAGCACGCAGGCCAACTTGGTGCCTGCAGGTCAGCCAGGATGGTCCTGGCCACGGGCGCTCTTCTGGAAGCTTTCTATTGCCCTGCCTGAGATACCCCTCCTGTCCCGGCCCCCACTCCTTTTTTTCCTTCCTCACCTCAGCCCGGAGAGATATTCCAGTGGAAGTTATGGGTGACACATCCTCTTCTTTACAGGTGGCAGCCTGGCAACTCCTGCCGAAAGTCCAGCAGAGCCCCACTCACACCGGGCCACCCACAAAGCCGTGGACCCTCACACCCTCCCACCAGCACAGCCCCGAGACTGCTGACGGGGCAGAGAATATGGAGTCAGGCACAGCTGCAGGGGCTATTGCTGCCTGGAGTGCTGTTTATATTGACCTCAACCCAGGCACACCTGGGGAGGGCTTGCCGGCAGGGTCATGCTGCCCAGGTCAGCTAATCCTCAGCCCTCAGGGAATCACATTGCAGAAAATGGACCTCGCTAAGACAGAATATTCGCCAAGGAAAAAAAGGACACAATGCCATTTGCAGCACCGTAGATGAGTCTCGAGGTAATCACGTGACTTGGAGTAAGTCAGAAAGTGAAAGACACATATCATATCATATCACTTATAGGTGTTACCTATAAATTGATACCAGGGCAGATATTTCCACGGAGAAGGGCAATCACAGATTCATTAAACAAACTTATGGTTCACCAAAGGAAAGGTGTGAGGATTGAATTCATTACGATATTGGGGTTAACAGACATATACAAACACAGTAGACATATATAATCACCAAAGACCTACGGAGTACCAAGAGAAGACTACTCAACATTCTGTCATAACGTACATGGGAAAAGGATCCCAGGAAGAACAGACATAAGTATATGTGTAAAAGAACCACCTCTTGCACACCTACAACAAGCTAAACGTTGTACTCAAACTTGCTGTAAGAAAAAATAAATAATTAAATTAAAAACACGAACAAGAAGTAGTGAGACAAACTGGAGGGGCTTTCTCCTGGCACATTCCGTTCTAAATTCCAATGTAGAACGCGACTTCCATTGAGGCTCTGCTGCCCTAGTAACCAGATTTGGTAAGGGAGAACTGCTGCCACCTTGTGGCCGTTTCACACAACTGCAGGTTTAATGCCAGCGCTAATGGTCAGTGGATATTCCAAATCATTACAGGCCTGTAAATGACACCTGCCCTGAAAACAATTCCTGGGGTCATATATCGACCAAAAAATTCAAAAGACGTCCATATTTCAAAACGACAGTTTCAAGAGGCATATTTCACGCACATTAGTGTTCTGCTTCTTTTGCTTTCTTTCTTTCTTTGTTAAAAAAATCGGGAATGGAGAAAGGCAACCCTCAGAATGGGCGAAAACGTTCACAAACGAATCAATGGACAAAGGTTTAATCTGCAATATATAGAAACAGCTCATGCAGCTTAATATTAATAAAACAAACAACCCAATACAAAAATGGGCAGAAGATCTAAAGAGACGTTTCTTCAAAGAAGACACAGAGATGGCCAAGACGCACATGAAAAGCTGCTCAACATCACTAATTATTAGAGAAATGCAAATCAAAACTACAATGAGGTAAGACCTCACACCTGTTAGAATCGGCATCATCAGATAATCTACAATCAACAAATTCTGGGGACGGTGTGGACAAAAGGAACCCTCTTCCGCTATTGGTGGGAATGTAAATTGATACAGTCACTATGGAGAACAGTATGGAGGTTCCTTTAAAAAACTAAAAAGAGAATTACCATAGGATCCAGCAATCCCACTTCTGGGCATATAACCAGAGAAAACCATAAATCACAAAGACACATTCACCACAATGTTCATTGCAGCACTATTTACAATAGCCAGGTAATGGAAGCAACCTAAATGCCCACAGACAGACGAATGGAAAAAGATGTGGTACATATACAAAATGGAATATTACTCAGCCATAAAAAGGAATGAAACTGGGTCATTTGTAGAGAAGTTGATGGATCTAGAGACTGTCATACAGAGTGAAGTAAGTCAGAAAAAGAAAAACAAATATTGTATATTAATGCCTATATGTGGAACCTAGAAAAATGGTAGAGATGAACTGGTTTGCAGGGCAGAAATAGAGACACAGAGGTAGAGAACAAACGTATGGACACAAAGTGGGGGAAGCCATGGTGTGGTGGTGGTGGGATGAGTTGGGAGATTAGGATTGAACTGTATACATGTCTATGCATAAAATAGATATCTAATAATAACCTACTGTATAAAAAAATAACTAAAATTAAATTTCAAAATTTTACAAAATAAAATGTAAAAATAAAACAGAAATAAAGTTCTTCCATTCACACTGATGTATTTATACGAATGAATTATTTCCATGCTTATATCTATAAATACATAAATGAGGAATAAAATCTAACTTGAACCAAAAAAGAAAAAAAAACTGAACCTAAGAATTATACAGAGGAAAACACTACCAAGGCACTTGCTCCAGTGGTAAACAATTCTGAAATTGGTCAGAGGTGGGGAATCATCTCCCATACAGCCAGCAGCCCCGCCCGCCCACGCAAGGAGCATCCTCATTGCAAAGCTGGGAGACCGTGCCGAGGCCTCTGTGAGTAAACGTGAGCTGAGCCCCAGGCCAGATGCTGCTGAACTGTTCCCACCCTTCCCAGGTGAAACACCTGAATATGTACAAGGGCTTGAAAGCCTAGAGGAAGGGCCGTGGAGCCACACCAGCGACAGCACGCAGGCCAACTTGGTGCCTGCAGGTAAACCAGGATGGTACTGCCACGGGCGCTCTTCTGGAAGCTTTCTATTGCCCTGCCTGAGATACCCCTCCTGTCCCGGCCCCCACTCCTTTTTTTCCTTCCTCACCTCAGCCCGGAGAGATATTCCAGTGGAAGTTATGGGTGACACATCCTCTTCTTTACAGGTGGCAGCCTGGCAACTCCTGCTGAAAGTCCAGCAGAGCCCCACTCACACCGGGCCACCCACAAAGCCGTGGACCCTCACACCCTCCCACCAGCACAGCCCCGAGACTGCTGACGGGGCAGAGAATATGGAGTCAGGCACAGCTGCAGGGTCTATTGCTGCCTGGAGTGCTGTTTATATTGACCTCAACCCAGGCACACCTGGGGAGGGCTTGCCGGCAGGGTCAGGCTGCCAAGGTCAGCTAATCCTCAGCCCTCAGGGAATCACATTGCAGAAAATGGACCTCGCTAGGACAGAATATTCGCCAAGGAGAAAAAGGACACAATGCCATTTGCAGCACCGTAGATGAGTCTCGAGGTAATCACGTGACTTGGAGTAAGTCAGAAAGTGAAAGACAAATATCATATCATATCATTATAGGTGTTACCTATAAATTGATACCAGGGCAGATATTTTCACGGAGAAGGGCAATCACAGATTCATTAAACAAACTTATGGTTCACCAAAGGAAAGGTGTGAGGATTGAATTCATTACGATATTGGGGTTAACAGACATATACAAACACAGTAGACGTATATAATCACCAAAGACCTACGGAGTACCAAGAGAAGACTACTCAACATTCTGTCATAACGTACATGGGAAAAGGATCCCAGGAAGAACAGACATATGTATATGTGTAAAAGAACCACCTCTTGCACACCTACAACAAGCTAAACGTTGTACTCAAACTTGCTGTAATAAAAAATAAAAAATTAAATTAAGAACACGAACAAGAAGTAGTGAGACAAACTTGAGGGGCTTTCTCCTGGCACATTCCGTTCTACATTCCAATCTAGAACACGACTTCCATTGAGTCTCTGCTGCCCTAGTAACCAGAATTGGTAAGGGAGAACTGCTGCCACCTTGTGGCCGTTTCACACAACTGCAGGTTTAATGCCAGCGCTAATGGTCAGTGGATATTCCAAATCATTACAGGCCTGTAAATGACACCTGCCCTGAAAACAAATCCTGGGGTCATATATCGACCAAAAAATTCAAAAGACGTCCATATTTCAAAACGACAGTTTCAAGAGGCATATTACACGCACATTAGTGTTCTGCTTCTTTTGCTTTCTTTCTTTCTTTGTTAAAAAAAACGGGAATGGAGAAAGGCAACCCTCAGAATGGGCGAAAACGTTCACAAACGAATCAATGGATAAAGGTTTAATCTCCAATATATATAAACAGCTCATGCAGCTTAATATTAATAAAACAAACAACCCAATACAAAAATGGGCAGAAGATCTAAAGAGACGTTTCTTCAAAGAAGACACAGAGATGGCCAAGACGCACATGAAAAGCTGCTCAACATCACTAATTATTAGAGAAATGCAAATCAAAACTACAATGAGGTAAGACCTCACACCTGTTAGAATCGGCATCATCAGATAATCTACAAACAACAAACTCTGGGGAGGGTGTGGACAAAAGGAACCCTCTTCCGCTATTGGTGGGAATGTAAATTGATACAGTCACTATGGAGAACAGTATGGAGGTTCCTTTAAAAAACTAAAAAGAGAATTACCATAGGATCCAGCAATCCCACTTCTGGGCATATACCCAGAGAAAACCATAAATCACAGAGACACATTCACCACAATGTTCATTGCAGCACTATTTACAATAGCCAGGTTATGGAAGCAACATAAATGCCCACAGACAGACGAATGGAAAAAGATGTGGTACATATATAAAATGGAATATTACTCAGCCATAAAAAGGAATGAAACTGGGTCATTTGTAGAGAAGTTGATGGATCTAGAGACTGTCATACAGAGTCAAGTAAGCCAGAAAGAGAAAAACAAATATTGTATATTAATGCCTATATGTGGAACCTAGAAAAATGGTAGAGATGAACTGGATTGCAGGGCAGAAATAGAGACACAGAGGTAGAGAACAAACGTATGGACACAAAGTGGGGGAAGCCATGGGGTGGTGGTGGTGGGATGACTTGGGAGATTAGGATTGACCTGTATACATGTCTATGCATAAAATAGATAACTAATAATAACCTACTGTATAAAAAAATAACTAAAATTAAATTTCAAAATTTTAAAAAATAAAATGTAAAAATAAAACAGAAAAAAAGTTCTTCCATTCACACTGATGTATTTATACGAATGAATTATTTCCATGCTTATATCTATAAATACATAAATGAGGAATAAAATCTAACTTGAACCAAAAAAGAAAAAAAAAAAACTGAACCTAACAGTTATACAGAGGAAAACACTACCAAGGCACTTGCTCCAGTGGTAAACAATTCTGAAATTGGTCAGAGGTGGGGAATCATCTCCCATACAGCCAGCAGCCCCGCCCGCCCACGCAACGAGCATCCTCATTGCAAAGCTGGGAGACCGTGCTGAGGCCTCTGTGAGTAAACGTGAGCTGAGCCCCAGGCCAGATGCTGCTGAACTGTTCCCACCCTTCCCAGGTGAAACACCTGAATATGTACAAGGGCTTGAAAGCCTAGAGGAAGGGCCGTGGAGCCACACCAGCGACAGCACGCAGGCCAACTTGGTGCCTGCAGGTCAGCCAGGATGGTACTGGCCACGGGCGCTCTTCTGGAAGCTTTCTATTGCCCTGCCTGAGATACCCCTCCTGTCCCGGCCCCCACTCCTTTTTTTCCTTCCTCACCTCAGCCCGAAGAGATATTCCAGTGGAAGTTATGGGTGACACATCCTCTTCTTTACAGGTGGCAGCCTGGCAACTCCTTCCGAAAGTCCAGCAGAGCCCCACTCACACCGGGCCACCCACAAAGCCGTGGACCCTCACACCCTCCCACCAGCACAGCCCCGAGACTGCTGACGGGGCAGAGGATATGGAGTCAGGCACAGCTGCAGGGACTATTGCTGCCTGGAGTGCTGTTTATATTGACCTCAACCCAGGCACACCTGGTGAGGGCTTGCCGGCAGGGTCAGGCTGCCCAGGTCAGCTAATCCTCAGCCCTCAGGGAATCACATTGCAGAATATGGACCTCGCTAAGACAGAATATTCGCCAAGGAAAAAAAGGACACAATGCCATTTGCAGCACCGTAGATGAGTCTCGAGGTAATCACGTGACTTGGAGTAAGTCAGAAAGTGAAAGACACATATCATATCATATCACTTATAGGTGTTACCTATAAATTGATACCAGGGCAGATATTTCCACGGAGAAGGGCAATCAC